>NW_027458778.1:300000-553758 GCF_050624435.1 Tenrec ecaudatus
AAGTGCCCGATAGGGAATCTTCATATTCCAAGTGCCCGTTAGGGAACCAAGATAGTCCAAGTGCCCATAGGGAACCTACATAGCCCAAGTGCCCTCTAGGGAAGCTACATATTCATACTGCCCGCTAGGGAACCTGCATTGTCCAAGTGCCCGCTAGTTAACCTAGATCGTCCAAGTGTCCGCTAGTAAACCTACATAGTCCAAGTTCCCGTTAGGTAACCTAGATAGGCCAAGTGCCCGTTACCTAACCTAGATAGTCAAAGTGCCCGCTAGTTAACCTAAGTAGTACAAATGTCCAATAGGGATCCTACATAGTCCAAGTGCCCGCTAGGTAACCTAGATATTCCAAGTTCCGCTTTGCTAACCTAGATAGTCCAAGTGCCCGCTAGGTAACCTACATAGTCCAAGTGCCCATTCGTTAACCTAGATAGTCCAAGTGCCCGCTAGGTAACCTATACTGTCCAAGTGCCCGCTAGGTTACTTACATAGACCAAGTGCACGTTCGTTAACTTAGATAGTCCAAGTCGTGGTAGGTAACCAACATAGTCCAAGGGCCGCTAGGTAACCTATATAGTACAAGTGCCCGCTAGTTAACCTATAGTCGAAGTGCCCTCTAGGTAACCTACATATTCCAAGTTCCCGCTAGGTAACCTATAGTCCAAGTGCCCGTTACCTAACCTAGATAGTCCAAGTGCCCGTTAGGTTACCTATATTGTCCAAGTGCCCGCTAGTTAACCTACATAGTCCAAGGTCCGCTAGTTAACCTAGATATTCCAAGTGCCCGCTAGTTAACCTACATAGTCCAAGGGCCCTCTAGTTAACCTAGATAGTCCAAGTGACCGCTAGAAGACGTACATAGTCCAAGTGCCCGCTAGGTAACCTAGATAGTCTAAGGGCCCGCTAGTTAACCTACATAGTCCAACTGCCCCATAGGGAACCTCCATAGTCCAAGTGCCCGCTAAGGGACGAAAATAGTCCAAGTGCCCGCTAGGGAACCTGCATAGTCCAAGTGCCCGCTAGGTAACCTAGATAGTCCAAGTGCCCGCTAGTTAACCTACATAGTCCAAGTGCCCGCTGAGGAACCTACATAGTCCAAGTGTCCGAAAGGGAACCTATGTATTCCAAGTGCCCATTAGGGCACCTAGATAGTTCAAGTGCCCATAGGGAATCTATATCGTCCAAGTGCCCTCTAGGGAACCTATATAGTCAAAGTGCCCGCTAGGGAACCTGCATTGCGCAAGTGCCCTGTAGTTAACCTAGATAGTCCAAGTGCCCGCTAGGTAACCTAGATAGTCCAAGGGCCCGCTAGTTAACCTACATAGTCCAAGTGACTAATGAGGAACCTACATAGTCCAAGTGCCCGATAGGGAATCTTCATATTTCAAGTGCCCGTTAGGGAACCCAGATAGTCCAAGTGCCCGCTAGGTAACCTCCATAGTCCAAGTGCCCGCTAGGTAACCTCCATAGTCCAAGTGCCCGTTCGTTAACCTAGATAGTCCAATTTCCTGTTAGCTAACCTACATAGTCCAAGTGCCCGTTCGTTAACCTAGATAGTTCAAGTGCCCGCTAGGTAACCTAGACAGTCCAAGTGCCTGCTAGGTAACCTACATAGTCCAAGTGCCCGTTTGCTAACCTAGATCGTCAAAGGGCCCGCTAGTTAACCTACATAGTCCAAGGGCCCGCTAGTTAACCTATATAGTCCATGTGCCCGCTAGTTAACCTTCATTGTCCAAGTCCCTGATGGGGAACCTACATAGTCCAAGTATCCGCTAGGTAACCTACATAGTCCAAATGCCCGCTAGTAACGTACATAGTCCAAGTGCCCGTTAGGTAACCTAGATAGTCCAAATGCCCGCTAGGGAACCCACATAGCCCAAGTGCCCATTAGAGAACTTACATAATCAAAGCCCTGCTAGGGAACCTACATAGTCCAAGTGCCCGCTAGGGAACCTAGATAGTCCAAGTACCCGTTAGCTAACCTAGATAGTCCAAGTGCCCGCTAGGTAACCTCCATAGTCCAAGTGCCCGCTAGGTAACCTCCATAGTCCAAGTGCCCGTTCGTTAACCTATATAGTCCAAGTTCCTGTTAGCTAACCTACATAGTCCAAGTGTCCGTTCGTTAACCTAGATAGTTCAAGTGCCCGCTAGGTAACCTAGACAGTCCAAGTGCCTGCTAGGTAACCTACATAGTCTAAGTGCCCGCTAGGGACCTACATAGTCCAAGTGCCCGCTAGGTAACCTACATAGTCCAAGTGCCCGTTAGTTAACCTAGATAGTCAAAGTGCCTGCTAGGTAAACTAGATAGTCCAAATGCCTGCTAGGGTACCCACATAGTCCAACTGCCCGATAGGGAACCAACATAGTCCAAGTGCCCGCTAAGGGACCGACATAGTCCAAGTGACCGCTAGGGAACCTACATAGTCCAAATGCCCGTTAGGGTACCCACAGAGTCCAACTGCCCGAAAGGGAACCAACATAGTCCAAGTGTCCGCTAAGGGACCTACATAGTCCAATGCCCGTTAGGGAACCTACATAGTCCAAGTGCCCTGTAGGGAACCTGCATTGTCCAAGTGCCCGCCAGTTAACATAGAGACTCTAAGTTCCCGCTAGTTAACCTAGATAGTCCAAGTGTCCGCTAGTTAACCTAGATCATCCAAGTGCCCGCTAGTTAACCTACATAGTCCAAGTTCCGTTAGTTAACCTAGAGAGTCCAAGTGCCCTCTAGATAACCTACATAGTCCAAGGGCCCTCTAGTTAACCTCGATAGTCCAAGTGCCCGCTAGGGGACGTACATAGTCCAAGTGCCCGCTGGGCAACCTAGATAGTCCAAGTGCCCGCTAGTTGACCTACATAGTCCAAGTGCCCGCTTGTTAACCTACATAGTCCAAGTGTCAGAAAGGGAACCTACGTATTCCAAGTGCCCGTTAGGGCACCTAGATAGTCTAAGTAACCATAGTGAACCTATATAGTCCAAGTGCCCTCTAGGGAAGCTACATAGTCAAAGTGCCCGCTAGGGAACCTGCATTGTACAAGTGCCCGCTAGTTAACCTAGATAGTCCAAGTGCCCGCTAGGTAACCTAGATAGTCGAAGGGCCCCCTAGTTAACCTACATAGTTCAAGAGCCCGATAGGGAACCTACATAGTCCAAGTGCCCAATGAGGAACCTACATAGTCCAAGTGCCCGATAGGGAATCTTCATATTCCAAGTGCCCGTTAGGGAACCCAGATAGTCCAAGTGCCCATAGGGAACCTATATGGTCCAAGTGCCCTCTAGGGAAGCTACATATTCATAGTGCCCGCTAGGGAACCTGCATTTTCCAAGTGCCCGCTAGTTAACCAAGATTGTCCAAGTGTCCGCTAGTAAACCTACATAGTCCAAGTCCCCGTTAGGTAACCTAGATAGGCCATGTGCCCGCAAGATAACCTACATAGTCCAAGTGCCCGCTAGGTAACCTAGATATAACAAGTTCCGGTTTACTAACCTAGATAGTCCAAGTGCCCGCTAGGTAACCTACATAGTCCAAGTGCCCATTCGTTAACCTAGATAGTCCAAGTGCCCGCTAGGTAACCTATACTGTCCAAGTGCCCGCTAGGTTACCTACATTGTCCAAGTGCACGTTCGTTAACTTAGATAGTCCAAGTTGCGCTAGGTTACATACATAGTCCAAGGGCCCGCTAGGTAACCTATATAGTCCAAGTGCCCGCTAGTTAAACTATAGTCCAAGTGCCCGCTAGGTAACCTACATATTCCAAGTTCCCGCTAGGTATCCTAGATAGTCCAAGTGCCCGTTACCTAACCTAGATATTCCAAGTGCCCATTAGGTTACCTACATAGTCCACGTGCCGGTTCGTTAACCTAGATAGTCCAAGTGCCCGCTAGGTAACCTACATAGTCCAAGTGCCCGCTAATTAACCTACATAGTCCAAGTGCCCGTTAGGTAACCTAGACAGTCCAAGTGCCCGCTAGGTAACCTCCATAGTCCAAGTGCCCGCTGATTAACCCATATAGTCCAAGTGCCCGCTAGGGAACCTTCATCGTCCAAGTGCCCGCTAGTTAATCTAGATAGTCCAAGTGCCCGCTAGTTAACCTAAATAGTCCAAGGGCCCTCTATTTAAACTAGATAGTCCAAGTGCCCGCTAGGGGACGTACATAGTCCAAGTGCCCGCTAGGTAACCTAGATAGTCTAAGGGCCCGCTAGTTAACCTACATAGTCCAACTGCCCGATATGGACCTTACATAGTCCAAGATCCCGCTAAGGGACGAACATAGTCCAAGTGCCCGCTAGGGAACCTACATAGTCCAAGTGCCCGCTAGGTAACCTAGATCGTCCAAGTGCCCGCTAGTTAACCTACATAGTCCAAGTGCCCGCTGAGGAACCTACATAGTCCAAGTGTCCGAAAGGGAACCTACGTATTCCAAGTGCCCATTAGGGCACCTAGACAGTCCAAGTGCCCATAGGGAACCTATATAGTCCAAGTGCCCTATAGGGAACTTACATAGTCAAAGTGCCCGCTAGGTAACCTGCATTGTACAAGTGCCCTCTAGTTAACCTAGATCTTCCAAGTGCCCGCTAGGTAACCTAGGTAGTCCAAGGGCCCGCTAGTTAACCTACATAGTCCAAGTGCCCGATAGGGAACCTACATAGTCCAAGTGACCAATGCGGAACCTACATAGTCCAAGTGCCCGATAGGGAATCTTCATATTCCAAGTGCCCGTTAGGGAACCCAGATTGTCCAAGTGCCCATAGGGAACCTATATAGTCCAAGTTCCCTCTAGGGAAGCTATATATTCATAGTGCCCGCTAGGGAACCTGCATTGTCCAAGTGCCCGCTAGGTAACCTAGATCGTCCAAGTGTCCGCTAGTAAACCTACATAGTCCAAGTTCCCGTTAGGTAACCTAGATAGGCCAAGTGCCCGCTAGTTAACCTACATAGTACAATGGCCCGCTAGTTGACCTAGATAGTCCAAGTGCCCGCTAGTTAACCTAGATAGTCAAAGTGCCCGCTAGTTAACCTCAGTAGTACAAATGTCCAATAGGGATCCTACATAATCCAAGTGCCCGCTAGGTAACCTAGATATTCCAAGTTCCGGTTTGCTAACTTAGATAGTCCATGTGCCCGCTATGTAACCTATACTGTCCAAGTGCGCGCTAGGTTACTTACATAGTCCAAGTGCACGTTCGTTAACTTAGATAGTCCAAGTCGCGGTAGGTAACCAACATAGTCTAAGGGCCGCTAGGTAACCTATATAGTCCAAGTGCCCGCTAGTTAACCTATAGTCCAAGTGCCCTCTAGGTAACTTAAACAGTCCAAGTGCCCGCTAGGTTACCTGCATAGTCCAAGTGCCCGTTAGGTAACCTAGATAGTCCAAGTGCCCGCTAGGTAACCTCCATAGTCCAAGTGCCCGCTAGGTAACATCCATAGTCCAAATGCCCGTTCGTTAACCTAGAGAGTCCAAGTTCCTGTTAGCTAACCTACATAGTCCAAGTGCCCGTTCTTTAACCTAGATAGTTCAAGTGCCCGCTAGGTAACTTAGACAGTCCAAGTGCCTGCTAGGTAACCTACATAGTCCAAGTGCCCGTTTGCTAACCTAGATCGTCAAAGGGCCCGCTAGTTAACCTACATAGTATAAGGGCCCTCTAGTTAACCTAGATAGTCCAAGTGCCCGCTAGTTAACCTACATTGTCCAAGTCCCTGATGGGGAACCTACATAGTCCAAGTATCCGCTAGGTAACCTACATAGTCCAAATGCCCACTAGTAACGTACGTAGTCCAAATGCCCGTTAGGTAACCTAGATAGTCCAAATGCCCGCTAGGGAACCTACATAGCCCAAGTGCCCGCTAGGTAACCTACATAGTCCAAATGCCCGCTAGAAACCTACATAGTCCAAGTGCAAGAAGGGAACCTACATAATCCAATTGCCCGCTAGGGAACCTACATAGTCCAAATGCCCGTTAGGTAACCTAGATAGTCCAAGTGCCCGCTAGTTAACCTACATAGTCCAAGTGCCCGCTGGTTAACTTAAACAGTCCAAGTGCCCGCTAGGTTACCTGCATAGTCCAAGTGCCCGTTAGGTAACCTAGATAGTCCAAGTGCCCGCTAGGTAACCTACATAGTCCAAGTGCCCGCTAGGTAACCTAGATAGTCCAAGTACCCGTTAGCTAACCTAGATAGTCCAAGTGCCCGCTAGGTAACCTCCATAGTCCAAGTACCCGCTAGGTAACCGCCATAGTCCAAGTGCCCTTTCGTTAACCTAGATAGTCCAAGTTCTTGTTAGCTAACCTACATAGTCCAAGTGCCCGTTCGTTAACCTAGATTGTTCAAGTGCCCGCCAGGTAACCTACACAGTCCAAGTGCCTGCTAGGTAACCTACATAGTCCAAGTGCCCGTTTGCTAACCTAGATCGTCAAAGGGCCCGCTAGTTAACCTACATAGTCCAAGTGCCCGCTAGTTAACCTACATTGTGCAAGTACCTGATGGGGAACCTACATAGTCCAAGTATCCGCTAGGTAACCTACATAGTCCAAGTGCCCGCTAGGTAACCTAGATAATCCAAGTACCCGTTAGCTAACCTAGATAGTCCAAGTGCCCGCTAGGTAACCTCCATAGTCCAAGTGCCCGCTAGGTAACCGCCATAGTCCAAGTGCCCTTTCGTTAACCTAGATGGTCCAAGTTCTTGTTAGCTAACCTACATAGTCCAAGTGCCCGTTCGTTAACCTAGATTGTTCAAGTGCCCGCCAGGTAACCTAGACAGTCCAAGTGCCTGCTAGGTAACCTACATAGTCCAAGTGCCTGTTTGCTAACCTAGATCGTCAAAGGGCCCGCTAGTTAACCTACATAGTCCAAGTGCCCGCTAGTTAACCTACATTGTGCAAGTACCTGATGGGGAACCTACATAGTCCAAGTATCCGCTAGGTAACCTACATAGTCCAAATGCCCGCTAGTAACGTACATAGTCCAAATGCCCGCTAGGGAACACACATAGTCCAAGTGCCCGTTAGAGAACTTACATAGTCAAAGCCGTGCTAGGGAACCTACATAGTCCAAGTGCCCGCTAGGGAACCTAGATAGTCCAAGAACCCGTTAGCTAACCTAGATTGTCCAAGTGCCCGCTAGGTAACCTCCATAGTCCAAGTGCCCGCTAGGTAACCTCCATAGTCCAAGTGCCCGTTCGTTAACCTAGATAGTCTAAGTTCCTGTTAGCTAAACTTCATAGTCCAAGTGCCCGTTCGTTAACCTAGATAGTTCAAGTGCCCGCTAGGTAACCTAGAAAGTCCAAGTGCCTGCTAGGTAACCTACATAGTCCAAGTGCCCGCTAGGGAACCTACATAGTCCAAGTGCCCGCTAGGTAACCTACATAGTCCAAGTGCCCGTTAGTTAACCTAGATAGTCAAAGTGCCTGCTAGGTAACCTAGATAGTCCAAATGCCTGCTAGGGTACCCACATAGTCCAACTGCCCGATAGGGAACCAACATAGTCCAAGTGCCCAATGAGGAACCTACATAGTCCAAGTGCCCGATAGGGAATCTTCATATTCCAAGTGCCCGTTAGGGAACCCAGATTGTCCAAGTGCCCATAGGGAACCTATATAGTCCAAGTTCCCTCTAGGGAAGCTACATATTCATAGTGCCCGCTAGGGAACCTGCATTGTCCAAGTGCCCGCTAGTTAACCTAGATCGTCCAAGTGTCCGCTAGTAAAGCTACATAGTCCAAGTTCCCGTTAGGTAACCTAGATAGTCCAAGTGCCCGCTAGTTAACCTAGATAGTCAAAGTGCCCGCTAGTTAACCTAAATAGTCCAAGGGCCCTCTATTTAAACTAGATAGTCCAAGTGCCCGCTAGGGGACGTACATAGTCCAAGTGCCCGCTAGGTAACCTAGATAGTCTAAGGGCCCGCTAGTTAACCTACATAGTCCAACTGCCCGATATGGACCTTACATAGTCCAAGATCCCGCTAAGGGACGAACATAGTCCAAGTGCCCGCTAGGGAACCTACATAGTCCAAGTGCCCGCTAGGTAACCTAGATCGTCCAAGTGCCCGCTAGTTAACCTACATAGTCCAAGTGCCCGCTGAGGAACCTACATAGTCCAAGTGTCCGAAAGGGAACCTACGTATTCCAAGTGCCCATTAGGGCACCTAGACAGTCCAAGTGCCCATAGGGAACCTATATAGTCCAAGTGCCCTATAGGGAACTTACATAGTCAAAGTGCCCGCTAGGTAACCTGCATTGTACAAGTGCCCTCTAGTTAACCTAGATCTTCCAAGTGCCCGCTAGGTAACCTAGGTAGTCCAAGGGCCCGCTAGTTAACCTACATAGTCCAAGTGCCCGATAGGGAACCTACATAGTCCAAGTGACCAATGCGGAACCTACATAGTCCAAGTGCCCGATAGGGAATCTTCATATTCCAAGTGCCCGTTAGGGAACCCAGATTGTCCAAGTGCCCATAGGGAACCTATATAGTCCAAGTTCCCTCTAGGGAAGCTACATATTCATAGTGCCCGCTAGGGAACCTGCATTGTCCAAGTGCCCGCTAGGTAACCTAGATCGTCCAAGTGTCCGCTAGTAAACCTACATAGTCCAAGTTCCCGTTAGGTAACCTAGATAGGCCAAGTGCCCGCTAGTTAACCTACATAGTACAATGGCCCGCTAGTTGACCTAGATAGTCCAAGTGCCCGCTAGTTAACCTAGATAGTCAACGTGCCCGCTAGTTAACCTCAGTAGTACAAATGTCCAATAGGGATCCTACATAATCCAAGTGCCCGCTAGGTAACCTAGATATTCCAAGTTCCGGTTTGCTAACTTAGATAGTCCATGTGCCCGCTATGTAACCTATACTGTCCAAGTGCGCGCTAGGTTACTTACATAGTCCAAGTGCACGTTCGTTAACTTAGATAGTCCAAGTCGCGGTAGGTAACCAACATAGTCTAAGGGCCGCTAGGTAACCTATATAGTCCAAGTGCCCGCTAGTTAAACTATAGTCCAAGTGCCCTCTAGGTAACTTAAACAGTCCAAGTGCCCGCTAGGTTACCTGCATAGTCCAAGTGCCCGTTAGGTAACCTAGATAGTCCAAGTGCCCGCTAGGTAACCTCCATAGTCCAAGTGCCCGCTAGGTAACATCCATAGTCCAAATGCCCGTTCGTTAACCTAGAGAGTCCAAGTTCCTGTTAGCTAACCTACATAGTCCAAGTGCCCGTTCTTTAACCTAGATAGTTCAAGTGCCCGCTAGGTAACCTAGACAGTCCAAGTGCCTGCTAGGTAACCTACATAGTCCAAGTGCCCGTTTGCTAACCTAGATCGTCAAAGGGCCCGCTAGTTAACCTACATAGTATAAGGGCCCTCTAGTTAACCTAGATAGTCCAAGTGCCCGCTAGTTAACCTACATTGTCCAAGTCCCTGATGGGGAACCTACATAGTCCAAGTATCCGCTAGGTAACCTACATAGTCCAAATGCCCACTAGTAACGTACGTAGTCCAAATGCCCGTTAGGTAACCTAGATAGTCCAAATGCCCGCTAGGGAACCTACATAGCCCAAGTGCCCGCTAGGTAACCTACATAGTCCAAATGCCCGCTAGAAACCTACATAGTCCAATGCAAGAAGGGAACCTACATAATCCAATTGCCCGCTAGGGAACCTACATAGTCCAAATGCCCGTTAGGTAACCTAGATAGTCCAAGTGCCCGCTAGTTAACCTACATAGTCCAAGTGCCCGCTGGTTAACTTAAACAGTCCAAGTGCCCGCTAGGTTACCTGCATAGTCCAAGTGCCCGTTAGGTAACCTAGATAGTCCAAGTGCCCGCTAGGTAACCTACATAGTCCAAGTGCCCGCTAGGTAACCTAGATAGTCCAAGTACCCGTTAGCTAACCTAGATAGTCCAAGTGCCCGCTAGGTAACCTCCATAGTCCAAGTACCCGCTAGGTAACCGCCATAGTCCAAGTGCCCTTTCGTTAACCTAGATAGTCCAAGTTCTTGTTAGCTAACCTACATAGTCCAAGTGCCCGTTCGTTAACCTAGATTGTTCAAGTGCCCGCCAGGTAACCTAGACAGTCCAAATGCCTGCTAGGTAACCTACATAGTCCAAGTGCCCGTTTGCTAACCTAGATTGTCAAAGGGCCCGCTAGTTAACCTACATAGTCCAAGTGCCCGCTAGTTAACCTACATTGTGCAAGTACCTGATGGGGAACCTACATAGTCCAAGTATCCGCTAGGTAACCTACATAGTCCAAGTGCCCGCTAGGTAACCTAGATAATCCAAGTACCCGTTAGCTAACCTAGATAGTCCAAGTGCCCGCTAGGTAACCTCCATAGTCCAAGTGCCCGCTAGGTAACCGCCATAGTCCAAGTGCCCTTTCGTTAACCTAGATGGTCCAAGTTCTTGTTAGCTAACCTACATAGTCCAAGTGCCCGTTCGTTAACCTAGATTGTTCAAGTGCCCGCCAGGTAACCTAGACAGTCCAAGTGCCTGCTAGGTAACCTACATAGTCCAAGTGCCTGTTTGCTAACCTAGATCGTCAAAGGGCCCGCTAGTTAACCTACATAGTCCAAGTGCCCGCTAGTTAACCTACATTGTGCAAGTACCTGATGGGGAACCTACATAGTCCAAGTATCCGCTAGGTAACCTACATAGTCCAAATGCCCGCTAGTAACGTACATAGTCCAAATGCCCGCTAGGGAACACACATAGTCCAAGTGCCCGTTAGAGAACTTACATAGTCAAAGCCGTGCTAGGGAACCTACATAGTCCAAGTGCCCGCTAGGGAACCTAGATAGTCCAAGAACCCGTTAGCTAACCTAGATAGTCCAAGTGCCCGCTAGGTAACCTCCATAGTCCAAGTGCCCGCTAGGTAACCTCCATAGTCCAAGTGCCCTTTCGTTAACCTAGATAGTCTAAGTTCCTGTTAGCTAAACTTCATAGTCCAAGTGCCCGTTCGTTAACCTAGATAGTTCAAGTGCCCGCTAGGTAACCTAGAAAGTCCAAGTGCCTGCTAGGTAACCTACATAGTCCAAGTGCCCGCTAGGGAACCTACATAGTCCAAGTGCCCGCTAGGTAACCTACATAGTCCAAGTGCCCGTTAGTTAACCTAGATAGTCAAAGTGCCTGCTAGGTAACCTAGATAGTCCAAATGCCTGCTAGGGTACCCACATAGTCCAACTGCCCGATAGGGAACCAACATAGTCCAAGTGCCCAATGAGGAACCTACATAGTCCAAGTGCCCGATAGGGAATCTTCATATTCCAAGTGCCCGTTAGGGAACCCAGATTGTCCAAGTGCCCATAGGGAACCTATATAGTCCAAGTTCCCTCTAGGGAAGCTACATATTCATAGTGCCCGCTAGGGAACCTGCATTGTCCAAGTGCCCGCTAGTTAACCTAGATCGTCCAAGTGTCCGCTAGTAAAGCTACATAGTCCAAGTTCCCGTTAGGTAACCTAGATAGTCCAAGTGCCCGCTAGTTAACCTAGATAGTCAAAGTGCCCGCTAGTTAACCTCAGTAGTACAAATGTCCAATAGGGATCCTACATAATCCAAGTGCCCGCTAGGTAGCCTAGATATTCCATGTTCCGGTTTGCTAACCTAGATAGTCCAAGTGCCCGCTATGTAACCTGTACTGTCCAAGTGCCCGCTAGGTTACTTACATAGTCCACGTGCACGTTCGTTAACTTAGATAGTCCAAGTCGCGGTAGGTAACCAACATAGTCTAAGGGCCGCTAGGTAACCTATATAGTCCAAGTGCCCGCTAGTTAACCTATAGTCCAAGTGCCCTCTAGGTAACTTAAACAGTCCAAGTGCCCGCTAGGTTACCTGCATAGTCCAAGTGCCCGTTAGGTAACCTAGATAGTCCAAGTGCCCGCTAGGTAACCTCCATAGTCCAAGTGCCCGCTAGGTAACATCCATAGTCCAAGTGCCCGTTCGTTAACCTAGAGAGTCCAAGTTCCTGTTAGCTAACCAACATAGTCCAAGTGCCCGTTCTTTAACCTAGATAGTTCAAGTGCCCGCTAGGTAACCTAGACAGTCCAAGTGCCTGCTAGGTAACCTACATAGTCCAAGTGCCCGTTTGCTAACCTAGATCGTCAAAGGGCCCGCTAGTTAACCTACATAGTCCAAGGGCCCTCTAGTTAACCTAGATAGTCCAAGTGCCCGATAGTTAACCTACATTGTCCAAGTCCCTGATGGGGAACCTATATAGTCCAAGTATCCGCTAGGTAACCTACATAGTCCAAATGCCCACTAGTAACGTACATAGTCCAAATGCCCGTTAGGTAAACTACATAGTCCAAATGCCCGCTAGAACCCTACATAGCCCAAGTGCAAGAGGGAACCTACATAATCCAAGTGCCCGCTAGGGAACCTACATAGTCCAAATGCCCGTTAGGTAACCTAGATAGTCCAAGTGCCCGCTAGTTAACCTACATAGTCCAAGTGCCCGCTGATTAACTTAAACAGTCCAAGTGCCCGCTAGGTTACCTGCATAGTCCAAGTGCCCGTTAGGTAACCTAGATAGTCCAAGTGCCCGCTAGGTAACCTACATAGTCCAAGTGCCCGCTAGGTAACCTAGATAGTCCAAGTACCCGTTAGCTAACCAAGATAGTCCAAGTGCCCGCTAGGTAACCTCCATAGTCCAAGTGCCCGCTAGGTAACCGCCATAGTCCAAGTGCCCGTTCGTTAACCTAGATAGTCCAAGTTCCTGTTAGCTAACCTACATAGTCCAAGTGCCCGTTCGTTAACCTAGATAGTTCAAGTGCCCGCCAGGTAACCTAGACAGTCCAAGTGACTGCTAGGTAACCTACATAGTCCAAGTGCCCGTTTGCTAACCTAGATCGTCAAAGGGCCCGCTAGTTAACCTACATAGTCCAAGTGCCCGCTAGTTAACCTACATTGTGCAAGTACCTGATGGGGAACCTACATAGTCCAAGTATCCGCTAGGTAACCTACATAGTCCAAATGCCCTCTAGTAACGTACATAGTCCAAGTGCCCGTTAGGTAACCTAGATAGTCCAAATGCCCGCTAAGGAACACACATAGTGCAAGTGCCCGTTAGAGAACTTACATAGTCAAAGCCCTGCTAGGGAACCTACATAGTCCAAGTGCCCGCTAGGTAACCTCCATAGTCCAAGTGCCCGCTAGGTAACCTCCATAGTCCAAGTGCCCGTTCGTTAACCTAGATTGTCTAAGTTCCTGTTAGCTAAACTACATAGTCCAAGTGCCCATTCGTTAACCTAGATAGTTCAAGTGCCCGCTAGGTAACCTAGACAGTCCAAGTGCCTGCTAGGTAACCTACATAGTCCAAGTGCCCGCTAGGGAACCTACATAGTCCAAGTGCCCGCTAGGTAACCTACATAGTCCAAGTGCCCGTTAGTTAACCTAGATAGTCAAAGTGCCTGCTAGGTAACCTAGATAGTCCAAATGCCCGCTAGGGTACCCACATAGTCCAACTGCCCGATAGGGAACCAACATAGTCCAAGTGCCCGCTAAGGGACCTACATAGTCCAAGTGCCCGCTAGGTAACCTACATAGTCCAAATGCCCGCTAGGGTACCCACAGAGTCCAACTGCCCGGTAGGGAACCAACATAATCCAAGTGCCCGCTAAGGGACCTACATAGTCCATGTGCCCGTTAGGGAACCTACATAGTCCAAGTGCGCTCTAGGGAACCTGCATCGTCCAAGTGCCCGCCAGTTAACATAGATAGTCTAAGTTCCCGCTAGTTAACCTAGATAGTCCAAGTGCCCGCTAGTTAACCTAGATAGTCCAAGTGCCCGCTAGGTAACCTAGATAGTCGAAGGGCCCGCTAGTTAACCTACATAGTCCAAGTGCCCGATAGGGAACCTACATAGTCCAAGTGCCCAATGAGGAACCTACATAGTCCAAGTGCCCGATAGGGAATCTTCATATTCCAAGTGCCCGTTAGGGTACCCAGATAGTCCAAGTGCCCATAGGGAACCTATATGGTCCAAGTGCCCTCTAGGGAAGCTACATATTCATAGTGCCCGCTAGGGAACCTGCATTGTCCAAGTGCCCGCTAGTTAACCAAGATTGTCCAAGTGTCCGCTAGTAAACCTACATAGTCCAAGTTCCCGTTAGGTAACCTAGATAGGCCAAGTGCCCGTTACCTAACCTAGATAGTCCAAGTGCCCGTTAGGTTACCTACATAGTCCACGTGCCGGTTCGTTAACCTAGATAGTCCAAGTGCCCGCTAGGCAACCTACATAGTCCAAGTGCCCGCTAATTAACCTACATAGTCTAAGTGCCCGTTAGGTAACCTAGACAGTCCATGTGCCCGCTAGGTAACCTCCATAGTCCAAGTGCCCGCTAATAAACCTATATAGTCCAAGTGCCCGCTAGGGAACCTGCATCGTCCAAGTGCCCGCTAGTTAATCTAGATAGTCCAAGTGCCCGCTAGTTAAGCTAGATAGCACAAGTGGCCGCTAGTTAACCTAGATCGTCCAAGTGCCCGCTAGTTAACCTACATAGTCCAAGGTCCGCTAGTTAACCTAGATATTCCAAGTGCCCGCTAGTTAACCTACATAGTCCAAGGGCCCTCTATTTAACCTAGATAGTCCAAGTGCCCGCTAGGGGACGTACATAGTCCAAGTGCCCGCTAGGTAACCTAGATAGTCTAAGGGCCTGCTAGTTAACCTACATAGTCCAACTGCCTGATAGGGAACCTACATAGTCCAAGTGCCCGCTAAGGTACGAACATAGTCCAAGGGCCCGCTAGGGAACCTACATAGTCCAAGTGCCTGCTAGGTAACCTAGATAGTCCAAGTGCCCGCTAGGGAACCTACATAGTCCAAGTGCCCGCTAGGTAAGATAGATAGTCCAAGTGCCCGCTAGTTAACCTACATAGTCCAAGTGCCCGCTGAGGAACCTACATAGTCCAAGTGTCCAAAAGGGAACATACGTATTCCAACTGCCCATTAGGGCACCTAGATAGTCCAAGTGCCCTCTAGGGAACCTACATAGTCAAAGTGCCCGCTAGGGAACCTGCATTTTACAAGTGCCCTCAAGTTAACCTAGATAGTCCAAGTGCCCGCTAGGTAACCTAGATAGTCCAAGGGCCCGCTAGTTAACCTACATAGTCCAAGTGGCCAATGAGGAACCTACATAGTCCAAGTGCCCGATAGGGAATCTTCATATTCCAAGTGCCCGTTAGGGAACCCAGATTGTCCAAGTGCCCATAGGGAACCTATATAGTCCAAGTTCCCTCTGGGGAAGCTACATATTCATAGTGCCCGCTAGGGAACCTGCATTGTCCAAGTGCCCGCTAGTTAACCTAGATCGTCCAAGTGTCGCTAGTAAACCTACGTAGTCCAAGTTCCCGTTAGGTAACCTAGATAGGCCAAGTGCCCGCTAGTTAACCTACATAGTACAATGGCCCGCTAGTTGACCTAGATAGTCCAAGTGCCCGCTAGTTAACCTACATAGTCAAAGGGCCCGCTAGTTAACCTAAGTAGTACAAATGTCCGATAGGGATCCTACATAGTCCAAGTGCCCGCTAGGTAACCTAGATATTCCAAGTTCCGGTTTGCTAACCTAGATAGTCCAAGTGCCCGCTAGGTAACCTACGTAGTTCAAGTGCCAATTCGTTAACTTAGATAGTCCAAGTCGCGGTAGGTAACCAACATAGTCCAAGGGCCGCTAGGTAACCTATATAGACCAAGTGCCCGCTAATTAACCTATAGTCCAAGTGCCCTCTAGGTAACCTACATATTCCAAGTTCCCGCTAGTTAACCTAGATAGTCCAAGTGCCCGTTACCTAACCTAGATAGTCCAAGTGCCCGTTAGGTTAACTACATAGTCCACGTGCCCGTTCGTTAACCTAGATCGTCCAATTGCCCGCTAGGTAACCTACATAGTTCAAGGGCCGGCTAGGTAACCTTTAGAATCCAAGTGCCCGCTAGGTAATCTAGATAGTCCAGGTGCCCGTTAGGTAACCTAGATAGTCCAAGTGCCCGCTAGTTAACCTACATAGTCCAAGTGCCCCCTGGTTAACTTAAACAGTCCAAGTGCCCGCTAGGTTACCTGCATAGTCCAAGTGCCCGTTAGGTAACCTAGATAGTCCAAGTGCCCGCTACGTAACCTACATAGTCCAAGTGCCCGCTAGGTAACCTAGATAGTCCAAGTTCCCGTTAGCTAACCTAGATAGTCCAAGTGCCCGCTAGGTAACCTCCATAGTCCAAGTGCCCGTTCGTTAACCTAGATAGTCCAAGTTCCTGTTAGCTAACCTACATAGTCCAAGTGCCATTTCGTTAACCTAGATAGTTCAAATGCCCGCTAGGTAACCAAGACAGTCCAAGTGCCTGCTAGGTAACCTACATAGTCCAAGTGCCCGTTTGCTAACCTAGATCGTCAAAGGGCCCACTAGTTAACCTACATAGTCCAAGGGCCCTCTAGTTAACCTAGATAGTCCAAGTGCCCGCTAGTTAACCTACATTGTCCAAGTCCCTGATGGGGAACCTACATAGTCCAAGTATCCGCTAGGTAACCTACATAGTCCAAATGCCCGCTAGTAACGTACATAGTCCAAGTGCCCGTTAGGTAACCTAGATAGTCCAAATGCCCGCTAGGGAACACACATAGTCCAAGTGCCCGTTAGAGAACTTACATAGTCAAAGCTCTGCTAGGGAACCTACATAGTCCAAGTGCCCGCTAGGGAACCTAGATAGTCCACGTACCCGTTAGCTAACCTAGATAGTCCAAGTGCCCGCTAGGTAACCTCCATAGTCCAAGTGCCCGCTAGGTAACCTCCATAGTCCAAGTGCCCGTTCTTTAACCTATATAGTCCAAGTTCCTGTTAGCTAACCTACATAGTCCAAGTGCCCGTTCGTTAACCTAGATAGTTCAAGTGCCCGCTAGGTAACCTAGACAGTCCAAGAGCCTGCTAGGTAACCTACATAGTCCAAGTGCCCAATGAGGAACCTACATAGTCCACGTGCCCGATAGGGAAACTTCATATTCCAAGTGCCCGTCAGGGAACCCAGATGGTCCAAGTGCCCATAGGGAACCTATATGGTCCAAGTGCCCTCTAGGGAAGCTACATATTCATAGTGCCCGCTAGGGAACCTGCATTGTCCAAGTGCCCGCTAGTTAACCAAGATTGTCCAAGTGTCCGCTAGTAAACCTACATAGTCCAAGTTCCCGTTAGGTAACCTAGATAGGCCAAGTGCCCGCAAGGTAACCTACATAGTCCAAGTGCACGCTAGGTAACCTAGATATTCCAAGTTCCAGTTTACTAACCTAGAAAGGCCAAGTGCCCGTTAGGTAACCTACATAGTCCAAGTGCCCATTCGTTAACCTAGATAATCCAAGTGCCCGCTAGGTAACCTATACTGTCCAAGTGCCCGCTAGGTTACCTACATAGTCCAAGTGCACGTTCGTTAACTTAGATAGTCCAAGTCGCGCTAGGTAACCTATATAGTCCAAGGGCCCGCTAGGTAACCTATATAGTCCAAGTGCCCGCTAGTTAAACTATAGTCCAAGTGCCCGCTAGGTAACCTACATATTCCAAGTTCCCGCTAGGTAACCTAGATAGTCCAAGTTCCCGTTACCTAACCTACATAGTCCAAGTGCCCGTTAGGTTACCTACATAGTCCACGTGCCGGTTCGTTAACCTAGATAGTCCAAGTGCCCGCTAGGTAACCTACATAGTCCAAGTGCCCGCTAATTAACCTACATAGTCCAAGTGCCCGTTAGGTAACCTAGACAGTCCAAGTGCCCGCTAGGTAACCTCCATAGTCCAAGTGCCCGCTAATAAACCTATATAGTCCAAGTGCCCGCTAGGGAACCTGCATCGTCCAAGTGCCCGCTAGTTAATCTAGATAGTCCAAGTGCCCGCTAGTTAAGCTAGATAGTCCAAGTGGCCGCTAGTTAACCTAGATCGTCCAAGTGCCCGCTAGTTAACCTACATAGTCCAAGGTCCGCTAGTTAACCTAGATATTCCAAGTGCCCGCTAGTTAACCTACATAGTCCAAGGGCCCTCTATTTAACCTAGATAGTCCAAGTGCCCGCTAGGGGACGTACATAGTTCAAGTGCCCGCGAGGTAACCTAGATAGTCTAAGGGCCCGCTAGTTAACCTACATAGTCCAACTGCCCGATAGGGAACCTACATAGTCCAAGTGTCCGCTAAGGTACGAACATAGTCCAAGTGCCCGCTAGTTAACCTACATAGTCCAAGTGCCCGCTGAGGAACCTACATAGTCCAAGTGTCCGAAAGGGAACCTACGTATTCCAAGTGCCCATTAGGGCACCTAGATAGTCCAAGTGCCCATAGGGAACCTATATAGTCCAAGTGCCCTCTAGGGAACCTACATAGTCAAAGTGCCCGCTAGGGAACCTGCATTGTACAAGTGCCCTCTAGTTAACCTAGATAGTCCAAGTGCCCGCTAGGTAACCTAGATAGTCCAAGGGCCCGCTAGTTAACCTACATAGTCCAAGTGCCCAATGAGGAACCTACATAGTCCAAGTGCCCGATAGGGAATCTTCATATTCCAAGTGCCCGTTAGGGAACCCAGATTGTCCAAGTGCCCATAGGGAACCTATATAGTCCAAGTTCCCTCTAGGGAAGCTACATATTCATAGTGCCCGCTAGGGAACCTGCATTTTCAAAGTGCCCGCTAGGTAACCTAGATCGTCCAAGTGTCCGCTAGTAAACCTACATAGTCCAAGTTCCCGTTAGGTAACCTAGATAGGCCAAGTGCCCGCTAGTTAACCTACATAGTACAATGGCCCGCTAGTTGACCTAGATAGTCCAAGTGCCCGCTAGTTAACCTAGATAGTCAAAGTGCCCGCTAGTTAACCTCAGTAGTACAAATGTCCAATAGGGATCCTACATAATCCAAGTGCCCGCTAGGTAACCTAGATATTCCATGTTCCGGTTTGCTAACCTAGATAGTCCAAGTGCCCGCTATGTAACCTGTACTGTCCAAGTGCCCGCTAGGTTACTTACATAGTCCACGTGCACGTTCGTTAACTTAGATAGTCCAAGTCGCGGTAGGTAACCAACATAGTCTAAGGGCCGCTAGGTAACCTATATAGTCCAAGTGCCCGCTAGTTAACCTATAGTCCAAGTGCCCTCTAGGTAACTTAAACAGTCCAAGTGCCCGCTAGGTTACCTGCATAGTCCAAGTGCCCGTTAGGTAACCTAGATAGTCCAAGTGCCCGCTAGGTAACCTCCATAGTCCAAGTGCCCGCTAGGTAACATCCATAGTCCAAGTGCCCGTTCGTTAACCTAGATAGTCCAAGTTCCTGTTAGCTACCCTACATAGTCCAAGTGCCCGTTCGTTAACCTAGATAGTTCAAGTGCCCGCTAGGTAACCTAGACAGTCCAAGTGCCTGCTAGGTAACCTACATAGTCCAAGTGCCCGTTTGCTAACCTAGATCGTCAAAGGGCCCGCTAGTTAACCTACATAGTCCAAGGGCCCTCTAGTTAACCTAGATAGTCCAAGTGCCCGCTAGTTAACCTACATTGTCCAAGTCCCTGATGGGGAACCTACATAATCCAAGTATCCGCTAGGTAACCTACATAGTCCAAATGCCCACTAGTAACGTACGTAGTCCAAATGCCCGTTAGGTAACCTAGATAGTCCAAATGCCCGCTAGGGAACCTACATAGCCCAAGTGCCCGCTAGGTAACCTACATAGTCCAAATGCCCGCTAGAAACCTACATAGTCCAAGTGCAAGAAGGGAACCTACGTAATCCAAGTTCCCGCTAGGGAACCTACATATTCCAAATGCCCGTTAGGTAACCTAGATAGTCCAAATGCCCGCTAGGGTACCCACATAGTCTAAGTGCCCGCGAGGTAACCTACATTGTCCAAGTGCCCATTCATTAACCTAGATTTTCCAAGTGCCCTCTAGGTAACCTAGACTGTCCAAGTGCCCGCTTGGTTACCCTACATAGTCCACGTGCCCGTTCGTTAACCTAGATAGTACAAGAGCCCGCTAGTTAACCTGCATAGTGCAAGGGCCCCCTAGTTAACCTAGATAGTCCAAGTGCCCGCTAGTTAACCTACATTGTCCAAGTCCCTGATGGGGAACCTACATAGTCCAAGTATCCGCTAGGTAACCTACATAGTCCAAATGCCCGCTAGTAACGTACATAGTCCAAGTGCCCGTTAGGTAACCTAGATAGTCCAAATGCCCGCTAGGGAACCCACATAGTCCAAGTGCCCGTTAGAGAACTTACATAGTCAAAGCCCTGCTAGGGAACCTACATAGTCCAAGTGCCCGCTAGGTAACCTAGATAGTCCAAGTAGCCGTTAGCTAACCTAGATAGTCCAAGTGCCCGCTAGGTAACCTCCATAGTCCAAGTGCCCGCTAGGTAACCTCCATAGTCCAAGTGCCCGTTCGTTAACCTAGATAGTCCAAGTTCCTGTTAGCTAACCTACATAGTCCAAGTGCCCGTTCGTTAACCTAGATAGTTCAAGTGCCCGCTAGGTAACCTAGACAGTCCAAGTGCCTGCTAGGTAACCTACATAGTCCAAGTGCCCGTTTGCTAACCTAGATCGTCAAAGGGCCCGCTAGTTAACCTACATAGTCCAAGTGCCCGATAGGTAACCTACATAGTCCAAATGCCCGCTAGTAACGTACATTGTCCAAGTGCCCGTTAGGTAACCTAGATAGTCCAAATGCCCGCTAGGGAACCCACATAGTCCAAGTGCCCGTTAGCGAACTTACATAGTCAAAGCCCTGCTAGGGAACCTACATAGTCCAAGTGCCCGCTAGGTAACCTAGATAGTCCAAGTACCCGTTAGCTAACCTAGATAGTCCAAGTGCCCGCTAGGTAACCTCCATAGTCCAAGTGCCCGCTAGGTAACCTCCATAGTCCAAGTGCCCGTTCGTAAACCTAGATAGTCCAAGTTCCTGTTAGCTAACCTACATAGTCCAAGTGCCCGTTCGTTAACCTAGATAGTTCAAGTGCCCGCTAGGTAACCTAGACAGTCCAAGTGCCTGCTAGGTAACCTACATAGTCCAAGTGCCCGTTTGCTAACCTAGATCGTCAAAGGGCCCGCTAGTTAACCTACATAGTCCAAGTGCCCGATAGGTAACCTACATAGTCCATGTGCCCAATGAGGAACCTACATAGTCCACGTGCCCGATAGGGAAACTTCATATTCCAAGTGCCCGTTAGGGAAACCAGATAGTCCAAGTGCCCATAGGGAACCTATATGGTCCAAGTGCCCTCTAGGGAAGCTACATATTCATAGTGCCCGCTAGGGAACCTGCATTGTCCAAGTGCCCGCTAGGTAACCTAGATCGTCCAAGTGTCCGCTAGTAAACCTACATAGTCCAAGTTCCCGTTAGGTAACCTAGATAGGCCAAGTGCCCGCTAGTTAACCTACATAGTACAATGGCCCGCTAGTTGACCTAGATAGTCCAAGTGCCCGCTAGTTAACCTAGATAGTCAAAGTGCCCGCTAGTTAACCTCAGTAGTACAAATGTCCAATAGGGATCCTACATAATCCAAGTGCCCGCTAGGTAACCTAGATATTCCATGTTCCGGTTTGCTAACCTAGATAGTCCAAGTGCCCGCTATGTAACCTGTACTGTCCAAGTGCCCGCTAGGTTACTTACATAGTCCACGTGCACGTTCGTTAACTTAGATAGTCCAAGTCGCGGTAGGTAACCAACATAGTCTAAGGGCCGCTAGGTAACCTATATAGTCCAAGTGCCCGCTAGTTAACCTATAGTCCAAGTGCCATCTAGGTAACTTAAACAGTCCAAGTGCCCGCTAGGTTACCTGCATAGTCCAAGTGCCCGTTAGGTAACCTAGATAGTCCAAGTGCCCGCTAGGTAACCTCCATAGTCCAAGTGCCCGCTAGGTAACATCCATAGTCCAAGTGCCCGTTCGTTAACCTAGATAGTCCAAGTTCCTGTTAGCTACCCTACATAGTCCAAGTGCCCGTTCGTTAACCTAGATAGTTCAAGTGCCCGCTAGGTAACCTAGACAGTCCAAGTGCCTGCTAGGTAACCTACATAGTCCAAGTGCCCGTTTGCTAACCTAGATCATCAAAGGGCCCGCTAGTTAACCTACATAGTCCAAGGGCCCTCTAGTTAACCTAGATAGTCCAAGTGCCCGCTAGGGAACCCACATAGTCCAAGTGCCCGTTAGAGAACTTACATAGTCAAAGCCCTGCTAGGGAACCTACATAGTCCAAGTGCCCGCTAGGTAACCTAGATAGTCCAAGTAGCCGTTAGCTAACCTAGATAGTCCAAGTGCCCGCTAGGTAACCTCCATAGTCCAAGTGCCCGCTAGGTAACCTCCATAGTCCAAGTGCCCGTTCGTTAACCTAGATAGTCCAAGTTCCTGTTAGCTAACCTACATAGTCCAAGTGCCCGTTCGTTAACCTAGATAGTTCAAGTGCCCGCTAGGTAACCTAGACAGTCCAAGTGCCTGCTAGGTAACCTACATAGTCCAAGTGCCCGTTTGCTAACCTAGATCGTCAAAGGGCCCGCTAGTTAACCTACATAGTCCAAGTGCCCGATAGGTAACCTACATAGTCCAAATGCCCGCTAGTAACGTACATTGTCCAAGTGCCCGTTAGGTAACCTAGATAGTCCAAATGCCCGCTAGGGAACCCACATAGTCCAAGTGCCCGTTAGCGAACTTACATAGTCAAAGCCCTGCTAGGGAACCTACATAGTCCAAGTGCCCGCTAGGTAACCTAGATAGTCCAAGTACCCGTTAGCTAACCTAGATAGTCCAAGTGCCCGCTAGGTAACCTCCATAGTCCAAGTGCCCGCTAGGTAACCTCCATAGTCCAAGTGCCCGTTCGTAAACCTAGATAGTCCAAGTTCCTGTTAGCTAACCTACATAGTCCAAGTGCCCGTTCGTTAACCTAGATAGTTCAAGTGCCCGCTAGGTAACCTAGACAGTCCAAGTGCCTGCTAGGTAACCTACATAGTCCAAGTGCCCGTTTGCTAACCTAGATCGTCAAAGGGCCCGCTAGTTAACCTACATAGTCCAAGTGCCCGATAGGTAACCTACATAGTCCATGTGCCCAATGAGGAACCTACATAGTCCACGTGCCCGATAGGGAAACTTCATATTCCAAGTGCCCGTTAGGGAAACCAGATAGTCCAAGTGCCCATAGGGAACCTATATGGTCCAAGTGCCCTCTAGGGAAGCTACATATTCATAGTGCCCGCTAGGGAACCTGCATTGTCCAAGTGCCCGCTAGGTAACCTAGATCGTCCAAGTGTCCGCTAGTAAACCTACATAGTCCAAGTTCCCGTTAGGTAACCTAGATAGGCCAAGTGCCCGCTAGTTAACCTACATAGTACAATGGCCCGCTAGTTGACCTAGATAGTCCAAGTGCCCGCTAGTTAACCTAGATAGTCAAAGTGCCCGCTAGTTAACCTCAGTAGTACAAATGTCCAATAGGGATCCTACATAATCCAAGTGCCCGCTAGGTAACCTAGATATTCCATGTTCCGGTTTGCTAACCTAGATAGTCCAAGTGCCCGCTATGTAACCTGTACTGTCCAAGTGCCCGCTAGGTTACTTACATAGTCCACGTGCACGTTCGTTAACTTAGATAGTCCAAGTCGCGGTAGGTAACCAACATAGTCTAAGGGCCGCTAGGTAACCTATATAGTCCAAGTGCCCGCTAGTTAACCTATAGTCCAAGTGCCCTCTAGGTAACTTAAACAGTCCAAGTGCCCGCTAGGTTACCTGCATAGTCCAAGTGCCCGTTAGGTAACCTAGATAGTCCAAGTGCCCGCTAGGTAACCTCCATAGTCCAAGTGCCCGCTAGGTAACATCCATAGTCCAAGTGCCCGTTCGTTAACCTAGATAGTCCAAGTTCCTGTTAGCTACCCTACATAGTCCAAGTGCCCGTTCGTTAACCTAGATAGTTCAAGTGCCCGCTAGGTAACCTAGACAGTCCAAGTGCCTGCTAGGTAACCTACATAGTCCAAGTGCCCGTTTGCTAACCTAGATCATCAAAGGGCCCGCTAGTTAACCTACATAGTCCAAGGGCCCTCTAGTTAACCTAGATAGTCCAAGTGCCCGCTAGTTAACCTACATTGTCCAAGTCCCTGATGGGGAACCTACATAATCCAAGTATCCGCTAGGTAACCTACATAGTCCAAATGCCCACTAGTAACGTACGTAGTCCAAATGCCCGTTAGGTAACCTAGATAGTCCAAATGCCCGCTAGGGAACCTACATAGCCCAAGTGCCCGCTAGGTAACCTACATAGTCCAAATGCCCGCTAGAAACCTACATAGTCCAAGTGCAAGAAGGGAACCTACGTAATCCAAGTTCCCGCTAGGGAACCTACATATTCCAAATGCCCGTTAGGTAACCTAGATTGTCCAAATGCCCGCTAGGGTACCCACATAGTCTAAGTGCCCGCGAGGTAACCTACATTGTCCAAGTGCCCATTCATTAACCTAGATTTTCCAAGTGCCCTCTAGGTAACCTAGACTGTCCAAGTGCCCACTTGGTTACCTACATAGTCCACGTGCCCGTTCGTTAACCTAGATAGTACAAGAGCCCGCTAGTTAACCTACATAGTCCAAGTGCCCGCTAGTTAACCTACATTGTCCAAGTCCCTGATGGGGAACCTACATAGTCCAAGTATCCGCTAGGTAACCTACATAGTCCAAATGCCCGCTAGTAACGTACATAGTCCAAGTGCCCGTTAGGTAACCTAGATAGTCCAAATGCCCGCTAGGGAACCCACATAGTCCAAGTGCCCGTTAGAGAACTTACATAGTCAAAGCCCTGCTAGGGAACCTACATAGTCCAAGTGCCCGCTAGGTAACCTAGATAGTCCAAGTAGCCGTTAGCTAACCTAGATAGTCCAAGTGCCCGCTAGGTAACCTCCATAGTCCAAGTGCCCGCTAGGTAACCTCCATAGTCCAAGTGCCCGTTCGTTAACCTAGATAGTCCAAGTTCCTGTTAGCTAACCTACATAGTCCAAGTGCCCGTTCGTTAACCTAGATAGTTCAAGTGCCCGCTAGGTAACCTAGACAGTCCAAGTGCCTGCTAGGTAACCTACATAGTCCAAGTGCCCGTTTGCTAACCTAGATCGTCAAAGGGCCCGCTAGTTAACCTACATAGTCCAAGTGCCCGATAGGTAACCTACATAGTCCAAGTGCCCAATGAGGAACCTACATAGTCCACGTGCCCGATAGGGAAACTTCATATTCCAAGTGCCCGTTAGGGAAACCAGATAGTCCAAGTGCCCATAGGGAACCTATATGGTCCAAGTGCCCTCTAGGGAAGCTACATATTCATAGTGCCCGCTAGGGAACCTGCATTGTCCAAGTGCCCGCTAGGTAACCTAGATCGTCCAAGTGTCCGCTAGTAAACCTACATAGTCCAAGTTCCCGTTAGGTAACCTAGATAGGCCAAGTGCCCGCTAGTTAACCTACATAGTACAATGGCCCGCTAGTTGACCTAGATAGTCCAAGTGCCCGCTAGTTAACCTAGATAGTCAAAGTGCCCGCTAGTTAACCTCAGTAGTACAAATGTCCAATAGGGATCCTACATAATCCAAGTGCCCGCTAGGTAACCTAGATATTCCATGTTCCGGTTTGCTAACCTAGATAGTCCAAGTGCCCGCTATGTAACCTGTACTGTCCAAGTGCCCGCTAGGTTACTTACATAGTCCACGTGCACGTTCGTTAACTTAGATAGTCCAAGTCGCGGTAGGTAACCAACATAGTCTAAGGGCCGCTAGGTAACCTATATAGTCCAAGTGCCCGCTAGTTAACCTATAGTCCAAGTGCCCTCTAGGTAACTTAAACAGTCCAAGTGCCCGCTAGGTTACCTGCATAGTCCAAGTGCCCGTTAGGTAACCTAGATAGTCCAAGTGCCCGCTAGGTAACCTCCATAGTCCAAGTGCCCGCTAGGTAACATCCATAGTCCAAGTGCCCGTTCGTTAACCTAGATAGTCCAAGTTCCTGTTAGCTACCCTACATAGTCCAAGTGCCCGTTCGTTAACCTAGATAGTTCAAGTGCCCGCTAGGTAACCTAGACAGTCCAAGTGCCTGCTAGGTAACCTACATAGTCCAAGTGCCCGTTTGCTAACCTAGATCATCAAAGGGCCCGCTAGTTAACCTACATAGTCCAAGGGCCCTCTAGTTAACCTAGATAGTCCAAGTGCCCGCTAGTTAACCTACATTGTCCAAGTCCCTGATGGGGAACCTACATAATCCAAGTATCCGCTAGGTAACCTACATAGTCCAAATGCCCACTAGTAACGTACGTAGTCCAAATGCCCGTTAGGTAACCTAGATAGTCCAAATGCCCGCTAGGGAACCTACATAGCCCAAGTGCCCGCTAGGTAACCTACATAGTCCAAATGCCCACTAGAAACCTACATAGTCCAAGTGCAAGAAGGGAACCTACGTAATCCAAGTTCCCGCTAGGGAACCTACATATTCCAAATGCCCGTTAGGTAACCTAGATAGTCCAAATGCCCGCTAGGGTACCCACATAGTCTAAGTGCCCGCGAGGTAACCTACATTGTCCAAGTGCCCATTCATTAACCTAGATTTTCCAAGTGCCCTCTAGGTAACCTAGACTGTCCAAGTGCCCACTTGGTTACCTACATAGTCCACGTGCCCGTTCGTTAACCTAGATAGTACAAGAGCCCGCTAGTTAACCTACATAGTCCAAGTGCCCGCTAGTTAACCTACATTGTCCAAGTCCCTGATGGGGAACCTACATAGTCCAAGTATCCGCTAGGTAACCTACATAGTCCAAATGCCCGCTAGTAACGTACATAGTCCAAGTGCCCGTTAGGTAACCTAGATAGTCCAAATGCCCGCTAGGGAACCCACATAGTCCAAGTGCCCGTTAGAGAACTTACATAGTCAAAGCCCTGCTAGGGAACCTACATAGTCCAAGTGCCCGCTAGGTAACCTAGATAGTCCAAGTAGCCGTTAGCTAACCTAGATAGTCCAAGTGCCCGCTAGGTAACCTCCATAGTCCAAGTGCCCGCTAGGTAACCTCCATAGTCCAAGTGCCCGTTCGTTAACCTAGATAGTCCAAGTTCCTGTTAGCTAACCTACATAGTCCAAGTGCCCGTTCGTTAACCTAGATAGTTCAAGTGCCCGCTAGGTAACCTAGACAGTCCAAGTGCCTGCTAGGTAACCTACATAGTCCAAGTGCCCGTTTGCTAACCTAGATCGTCAAAGGGCCCGCTAGTTAACCTACATAGTCCAAGTGCCCGATAGGTAACCTACATAGTCCAAATGCCCGCTAGTAACGTACATAGTCCAAGTGCCCGTTAGGTAACCTAGATAGTCCAAATGCCCGCTAGGGAACCCACATAGTCCAAGTGCCCGTTAGCGAACTTACATAGTCAAAGCCCTGCTAGGGAACCTACATAGTCCAAGTGCCCGCTAGGTAACCTAGATAGTCCAAGTACCCGTTAGCTAACCTAGATAGTCCAAGTGCCCGCTAGGTAACCTCCATAGTCCAAGTGCCCGCTAGGTAACCTCCATAGTCCAAGTGCCCGTTCGTTAACCTAGATAGTCCAAGTTCCTGTTAGCTAACCTACATAGTCCAAGTGCCCGTTCGTTAACCTAGATAGTTCAAGTGCCCGCTAGGTAACCTAGACAGTCCAAGTGCCTGCTAGGTAACCTACATAGTCCAAGTGCCCGTTTGCTAACCTAGATCGTCAAAGGGCCCGCTAGTTAACCTACATAGTCCAAGTGCCCGATAGGTAACCTACATAGTCCAAGTGCCCAATGAGGAACCTACATAGTCCACGTGCCCGATAGGGAAACTTCATATTCCAAGTGCCCGTTAGGGAAACCAGATAGTCCAAGTGCCCATAGGGAACCTATATGGTCCAAGTGCCCTCTAGGGAAGCTACATATTCATAGTGCCCGCTAGGGAACCTGCATTGTCCAAGTGCCCGCTAGTTAACCAAGATTGTCCAAGTGTCCGCTAGTAAACCTACATAGTCCAAGTTCCCGTTAGGTAACCTAGATAGGCCAAGTGCCCGCAAGGTAATCTACATAGTCCAAGTGCCCGCTAGGTAACCTAGATATTCCAAGTTCCAGTTTACTAACCTAGATAGTCCAAGTGCCCGCTAGGTAACCTAGATAGTCCAAGTGCCCGTTACCTAACCTACATAGTCCAAGTGCCCGTTAGGTTACCTACATAGTCCACGTGCCGGTTCGTTAACCTAGATAGTCCAATTGCCCGCTAGGTAACCTACATAGTCCAAGTGCCCGCTAATTAACCTACATAGTCCAAGTGCCCATTAGGTAACCTAGACAGTGCAAGTGCCCGCTAGGTAACCTCCATAGTCCAAGTGCCCGCTAATAAACCTATATAGTCCAAGTGCCCGCTAGGGAACCTGCATCGTCCAAGTGCCCGCTAGTTAATCTAGATAGTCCAAGTGCCCGCTAGTTAAGCTAGATAGTCCAAGTGGCCGCTAGTTAACCTAGATCGTCCAAGTGCCCGCTAGATAACCTACATAGTCCAAGGTCGGCTAGTTAACCTAGATATTCCAAGTGCCCGCTAGTTAACCTACATAGTCCAAGGGCCCTCTATTTAACCTACATAGTCCAAGTGCCCGCTAGGGGACGTACATAGTCCAAGTGCACGCTAGGTAACCTAGATAGTCTAAGGGCCCGCTAGTTAACCTACATAGTCCAACTGCCCGAAAGGGAACCTACATAGTCCAAGTGTCCGCTAAGGTACGAACATAGTCCAAGTGCCCGCTAGGGAACCTACATAGTCCAAGTGCCCGCTAGTTAACCTACTTAGTCCAAGTGCCCGTTCTTTAACCTATATAGTCCAAGTTCCTGTTAGCTAACCTACATAGTCCAAGTGCCCGTTCGTTAACCTAGATAGTTCAAGTGCCCGCTAGGCAACCTAGACAGTCCAAGTGCCTGCTAGGTAACCTACATAGTCCAAGTGCCCAATGAGGAACCTACATAGTCCACGTGCCCGATAGGGAAACTTCATATTCCAAGTGCCCGTTAGGGAACCCAGATAGTCCAAGTGCCCATAGGGAACCTATATGGTCCAAGTGCCCTCTAGGGAAGCTACATATTCATAGTGCCCGCTAGGGAACCTGCATTGTCCAAGTGCCCGCTAGTTAACCAAGATTGTCCAAGTGTCCGCTAGTAAACCTACATAGTCCAAGTTCCCGTTAGGTAACCTAGATAGGCCAAGTGCCCGCAAGGTAACCTACATAGTCCAAGTGCACGCTAGGTAACCTAGATATTCCAAGTTCCAGTTTACTAACCTAGATAGGCCAAGTGCCCGTTAGGTAACCTACATAGTCCAAGTGCCCATTCGTTAACCTAGATAATCCAAGTGCCCGCTAGGTAACCTATACTGTCCAAGTGCCCGCTAGGTTACCTACATAGTCCAAGTGCACGTTCGTTAACTTAGATAGTCCAAGTCGCGCTAGGTAACCTATATAGTAAGGGCCCGCTAGGTAACCTATATAGTCCAAGTGCCCGCTAGTTAAACTATAGTCCAAGTGCCCGCTAGGTAACCTACATATTCCAAGTTCCCGCTAGGTAACCTAGATAGTCCAAGTGCCCGTTACCTAACCTACATAGTCCAAGTGCCCGTTAGGTTACCTACATAGTCCACGTGCCGGTTCGTTAACCTAGATAGTCCAAGTGCCCGCTAGGTAACCTACATAGTCCAAGTGCCCGCTAATTAACCTACATAGTCCAAGTGCCCGTTAGGTAACCTAGACAGTCCAAGTGCCCGCTAGGTAACCTCCATAGTCCAAGTGCCCGCTAATAAACCTATATAGTCCAAGTGCCCGCTAGGGAACCTGCATCGTCCAAGTGCCCGCTAGTTAATCTAGATAGTCCAAGTGCCCGCTAGTTAAGCTAGATAGTCCAAGTGGCCGCTAGTTAACCTAGATCGTCCAAGTGGCCGCTAGATAACCTACATAGTCCAAGGTCCGCTAGTTAACCTAGATATTCCAAGTGCCCGCTAGTTAACCTACATAGTCCAAGGGCCCTCTATTTAACCTAGATAGTCCAAGTGCCCGCTAGGGGACGTACATAGTCCAAGTGCCCGCTAGGTAACCTAGATAGTCTAAGGGCCCGCTAGTTAACCTACATAGTCCAACTGCCCGATAGGGAACCTACATAGTCCAAGTGTCCGCTAAGGTACGAACATAGTCCAAGTGCCCGCTAGTTAACCTACATAGTCCAAGTGCCCGCTGAGGAACCTACATAGTCCAAGTGTCCGAAAGGGAACCTACGTATTCCAAGTGCCCATTAGGGCACCTAGATAGTCCAAGTGCCCATAGGGAACCTATATAGTCCAAGTGCCCTCTAGGGAACCTACATAGTCAAAGTGCCCGCTAGGGAACCTGCATTGTACAAGTGCCCTCTAGTTAACCTAGATAGTCCAAGTGCCCGCTAGGTAACCTAGATAGTCCAAGGGCCCGCTAGTTAACCTACATAGTCCAAGTGCCCAATGAGGAACCTACATAGTCCAAGTGCCCGATAGGGAATCTTCATATTCCAAGTGCCCCTTAGGGAACCCAGATTGTCCAAGTGCCCATAGGGAACCTATATAGTCCAAGTTCCCTCTAGGGAAGCTACATATTCATAGTGCCCGCTAGGGAACCTGCATTGTCCAAGTGCCCGCTAGGTAACCTAGATCGTCCAAGTGTCCGCTAGTAAACCTACATAGTCCAAGTTCCCGTTAGGTAACCTAGATAGGCCAAGTGCCCGCTAGTTAACCTACATAGTACAATGGCCCGCTAGTTGACCTAGATAGTCCAAGTGCCCGCTAGTTAACCTAGATAGTCAAAGTGCCCGCTAGTTAACCTCAGTAGTACAAATGTCCAATAGGGATCCTACATAATCCAAGTGCCCGCTAGGTAACCTAGATATTCCATGTTCCGGTTTGCTAACCTAGATAGTCCAAGTGCCCGCTATGTAACCTGTACTGTCCAAGTGCCCGCTAGGTTACTTACATAGTCCACGTGCACGTTCGTTAACTTAGATAGTCCAAGTCGCGGTAGGTAACCAACATAGTCTAAGGGCCGCTAGGTAACCTATATAGTCCACGTGCCCGCTAGTTAACCTATAGTCCAAGTGCCCTCTAGGTAACTTAAACAGTCCAAGTGCCCGCTAGGTTACCTGCATAGTCCAAGTGCCCGTTAGGTAACCTAGATAGTCCAAGTGCCCGCTAGGTAACCTCCATAGTCCAAGTGCCCGCTAGGTAACATCCATAGTCCAAGTGCCCGTTCGTTAACCTAGATAGTCCAAGTTCCTGTTAGCTACCCTACATAGTCCAAGTGCCCGTTCGTTAACCTAGATAGTTCAAGTGCCCGCTAGGTAACCTAGACAGTCCAAGTGCCTGCTAGGTAACCTACATAGTCCAAGTGCCCGTTTGCTAACCTAGATCGTCAAAGGGCCCGCTAGTTAACCTACATAGTCCAAGGGCCCTCTAGTTAACCTAGATAGTCCAAGTGCCCGCTAGTTAACCTACATTGTCCAAGTCCCTGATGGGGAACCTACATAATCCAAGTATCCGCTAAGTAACCTACATAGTCCAAATGCCCACTAGTAACGTACGTAGTCCAAATGCCCGTTAGGTAACCTAGATAGTCCAAATGCCCGCTAGGGAACCTACATAGCCCAAGTGCCCGCTAGGTAACCTACATAGTCCAAATGCCCACTAGAAACCTACATAGTCCAAGTGCAAGAAGGGAACCTACGTAATCCAAGTTCCCGCTAGGGAACCTACATATTCCAAATGCCCGTTAGGTAACCTAGATAGTCCAAATGCCCGCTAGGGTACCCACATAGTCTACGTGCCCGCGAGGTAACCTACATTGTCCAAGTGCCCATTCATTAACCTAGATTTTCCAAGTGCCCTCTAGGTAACCTAGACTGTCCAAGTGCCCGCTTGGTTACCCTACATAGTCCACGTGCCCGTTCGTTAACCTAGATAGTACAAGAGCCCGCTAGTTAACCTACATAGTCCAAGGGCCCGCTAGTTAACCTAGATAGTCCAAGTGCCCGCTAGTTAACCTACATTGTCCAAGTCCCTGATGGGGAACCTACATAGTCCAAGTATCCGCTAGGTAACCTACATAGTCCAAATGCCCGCTAGTAACGTACATAGTCCAAGTGCCCGTTAGGTAACCTAGATAGTCCAAATGCCCGCTAGGGAACCCACATAGTCCAAGTGCCCGTTAGAGAACTTACATAGTCAAAGCCCTGCTAGGGAACCTACATAGTCCAAGTGCCCGCTAGGTAACCTAGATAGTCCAAGTAGCCGTTAGCTAACCTAGATAGTCCAAGTGCCCGCTAGGTAACCTCCATAGTCCAAGTGCCCGCTAGGTAACCTCCATAGTCCAAGTGCCCGTTCGTTAACCTAGATAGTCCAAGTTCCTGTTAGCTAACCTACATAGTCCAAGTGCCCGTTCGTTAACCTAGATAGTTCAAGTGCCCGCTAGGTAACCTAGACAGTCCAAGTGCCTGCTAGGTAACCTACATAGTCCAAGTGCCCGTTTGCTAACCTAGATCGTCAAAGGGCCCGCTAGTTAACCTACATAGTCCAAGTGCCCGATAGGTAACCTACATAGTCCAAATGCCCGCTAGTAACGTACATAGTCCAAGTGCCCGTTAGGTAACCTAGATAGTCCAAATGCCCGCTAGGGAACCCACATAGTCCAAGTGCCCGTTAGCGAACTTACATAGTCAAAGCCCTGCTAGGGAACCTACATAGTCCAAGTGCCCGCTAGGTAACCTAGATAGTCCAAGTACCCGTTAGCTAACCTAGATAGTCCAAGTGCCCGCTAGGTAACCTCCATAGTCCAAGTGCCCGCTAGGTAACCTCCATAGTCCAAGTGCCCGTTCGTTAACCTAGATAGTCCAAGTTCCTGTTAGCTAACCTACATAGTCCAAGTGCCCGTTCGTTAACCTAGATAGTTCAAGTGCCCGCTAGGTAACCTAGACAGTCCAAGTGCCTGCTAGGTAACCTACATAGTCCAAGTGCCCGTTTGCTAACCTAGATCGTCAAAGGGCCCGCTAGTTAACCTACATAGTCCAAGTGCCCGATAGGTAACCTACACAGTCCAAGTGCCCAATGAGGAACCTACATAGTCCACGTGCCCGATAGGGAAACTTCATATTCCAAGTGCCCGTTAGGGAAACCAGATAGTCCAAGTGCCCATAGGGAACCTATATGGTCCAAGTGCCCTCTAGGGAAGCTACATATTCATAGTGCCCGCTAGGGAACCTGCATTGTCCAAGTGCCCGCTAGGTAACCTAGATCGTCCAAGTGTCCGCTAGTAAACCTACATAGTCCAAGTTCCCGTTAGGTAACCTAGATAGGCCAAGTGCCCGCTAGTTAACCTACATAGTACAATGGCCCGCTAGTTGACCTAGATAGTCCAAGTGCCCGCTAGTTAACCTAGATAGTCAAAGTGCCCGCTAGTTAACCTCAGTAGTACAAATGTCCAATAGGGATCCTACATAATCCAAGTGCCCGCTAGGTAACCTAGATATTCCATGTTCCGGTTTGCTAACCTAGATAGTCCAAGTGCCCGCTATGTAACCTGTACTGTCCAAGTGCCCGCTAGGTTACTTACATAGTCCACGTGCACGTTCGTTAACTTAGATAGTCCAAGTCGCGGTAGGTAACCAACATAGTCTAAGGGCCGCTAGGTAACCTATATAGTCCAAGTGCCCGCTAGTTAACCTATAGTCCAAGTGCCATCTAGGTAACTTAAACAGTCCAAGTGCCCGCTAGGTTACCTGCATAGTCCAAGTGCCCGTTAGGTAACCTAGATAGTCCAAGTGCCCGCTAGGTAACCTCCATAGTCCAAGTGCCCGCTAGGTAACATCCATAGTCCAAGTGCCCGTTCGTTAACCTAGATAGTCCAAGTTCCTGTTAGCTACCCTACATAGTCCAAGTGCCCGTTCGTTAACCTAGATAGTTCAAGTGCCCGCTAGGTAACCTAGACAGTCCAAGTGCCTGCTAGGTAACCTACATAGTCCAAGTGCCCGTTTGCTAACCTAGATCATCAAAGGGCCCGCTAGTTAACCTACATAGTCCAAGGGCCCTCTAGTTAACCTAGATAGTCCAAGTGCCCGCTAGTTAACCTACATTGTCCAAGTCCCTGATGGGGAACCTACATAATCCAAGTATCCGCTAGGTAACCTACATAGTCCAAATGCCCACTAGTAACGTACGTAGTCCAAATGCCCGTTAGGTAACCTAGATAGTCCAAATGCCCGCTAGGGAACCTACATAGCCCAAGTGCCCGCTAGGTAACCTACATAGTCCAAATGCCCGCTAGAAACCTACATAGTCCAAGTGCAAGAAGGGAACCTACGTAATCCAAGTTCCCGCTAGGGAACCTACATATTCCAAATGCCCGTTAGGTAACCTAGATAGTCCAAATGCCCGCTAGGGTACCCACATAGTCTAAGTGCCCGCGAGGTAACCTACATTGTCCAAGTGCCCATTCATTAACCTAGATTTTCCAAGTGCCCTCTAGGTAACCTAGACTGTCCAAGTGCCCACTTGGTTACCTACATAGTCCACGTGCCCGTTCGTTAACCTAGATAGTACAAGAGCCCGCTAGTTAACCTACATAGTCCAAGTGCCCGCTAGTTAACCTACATTGTCCAAGTCCCTGATGGGGAACCTACATAGTCCAAGTATCCGCTAGGTAACCTACATAGTCCAAATGCCCGCTAGTAACGTACATAGTCCAAGTGCCCGTTAGGTAACCTAGATAGTCCAAATGCCCGCTAGGGAACCCACATAGTCCAAGTGCCCGTTAGAGAACTTACATAGTCAAAGCCCTGCTAGGGAACCTACATAGTCCAAGTGCCCGCTAGGTAACCTAGATAGTCCAAGTAGCCGTTAGCTAACCTAGATAGTCCAAGTGCCCGCTAGGTAACCTCCATAGTCCAAGTGCCCGCTAGGTAACCTCCATAGTCCAAGTGCCCGTTCGTTAACCTAGATAGTCCAAGTTCCTGTTAGCTAACCTACATAGTCCAAGTGCCCGTTCGTTAACCTAGATAGTTCAAGTGCCCGCTAGGTAACCTAGACAGTCCAAGTGCCTGCTAGGTAACCTACATAGTCCAAGTGCCCGTTTGCTAACCTAGATCGTCAAAGGGCCCGCTAGTTAACCTACATAGTCCAAGTGCCCGATAGGTAACCTACATAGTCCAAATGCCCGCTAGTAACGTACATAGTCCAAGTGCCCGTTAGGTAACCTAGATAGTCCAAATGCCCGCTAGGGAACCCACATAGTCCAAGTGCCCGTTAGCGAACTTACATAGTCAAAGCCCTGCTAGGGAACCTACATAGTCCAAGTGCCCGCTAGGTAACCTAGATAGTCCAAGTACCCGTTAGCTAACCTAGATAGTCCAAGTGCCCGCTAGGTAACCTCCATAGTCCAAGTGCCCGTTCGTTAACCTAGATAGTCCAAGTTCCTGTTAGCTAACCTACATAGTCCAAGTGCCCGTTCGTTAACCTAGATAGTTCAAGTGCCCGCTAGGTAACCTAGACAGTCCAAGTGCCTGCTAGGTAACCTACATAGTCCAAGTGCCCGTTTGCTAACCTAGATCGTCAAAGGGCCCGCTAGTTAACCTACATAGTCCAAGTGCCCGATAGGTAACCTACATAGTCCAAGTGCCCAATGAGGAACCTACATAGTCCACGTGCCCGATAGGGAAACTTCATATTCCAAGTGCCCGTTAGGGAAACCAGATAGTCCAAGTGCCCATAGGGAACCTATATGGTCCAAGTGCCCTCTAGGGAAGCTACATATTCATAGTGCCCGCTAGGGAACCTGCATTGTCCAAGTGCCCGCTAGTTAACCAAGATTGTCCAAGTGTCCGCTAGTAAACCTACATAGTCCAAGTTCCCGTTAGGTAACCTAGATAGGCCAAGTGCCCGCAAGGTAATCTACATAGTCCAAGTGCCCGCTAGGTAACCTAGATATTCCAAGTTCCAGTTTACTAACCTAGATAGTCCAAGTGCCCGCTAGGTAACCTAGATAGTCCAAGTGCCCGTTACCTAACCTACATAGTCCAAGTGCCCGTTAGGTTACCTACATAGTCCACGTGCCGGTTCGTTAACCTAGATAGTCCAATTGCCCGCTAGGTAACCTACATAGTCCAAGTGCCCGCTAATTAACCTACATAGTCCAAGTGCCCATTAGGTAACCTAGACAGTGCAAGTGCCCGCTAGGTAACCTCCATAGTCCAAGTGCCCGCTAATAAACCTATATAGTCCAAGTGCCCGCTAGGGAACCTGCATCGTCCAAGTGCCCGCTAGTTAATCTAGATAGTCCAAGTGCCCGCTAGTTAAGCTAGATAGTCCAAGTGGCCGCTAGTTAACCTAGATCGTCCAAGTGCCCGCTAGTTAACCTACATAGTCCAAGGTCGGCTAGTTAACCTAGATATTCCAAGTGCCCGCTAGTTAACCTACATAGTCCAAGGGCCCTCTATTTAACCTACATAGTCCAAGTGCCCGCTAGGGGACGTACATAGTCCAAGTGCACGCTAGGTAACCTAGATAGTCTAAGGGCCCGCTAGTTAACCTACATAGTCCAACTGCCCGAAAGGGAACCTACATAGTCCAAGTGTCCGCTAAGGTACGAACATAGTCCAAGTGCCCGCTAGGGAACCTACATAGTCCAAGTGCCCGCTAGTTAACCTACATAGTCCAAGTGCCCGCTGAGGAACCTACATAGTCCAAGTGTCCGAAAGGGAAGCTACGTATTCCAAGTGCCCATTAGGGCACCTAGATAGTCCAAGTGCCCATAGGGAACCTATATAGTCCAAGTGCCCTCTACGGAACCTACATAGTCAAAGTGCCCGCTAGGGAACCTGCATTGTACAAGTGCCCTCTAGTTAACCTAGATAGTCCAAGTGCCCGCTAGGTAACCTAGATAGTCCAAGGGCCCGCTAGTTAACCTACATAGTCCAAGTGCCCAATGAGGAACCTACATAGTCCAAGTGCCCGATAGGGAATCTTCATATTCCATGTGCCCGTTAGGGAACCCAGATTGTCCAAGTGCCCATAGGGAACCTATATAGTCCAAGTTCCCTGTAGGGAAGCTACATAATCATAGTGCCCGCTAGGGAACCTGCATTGTCCAAGTGCCCGCTAGTTAACCTAGATCGTCCAAGTGTCCGCTAGTTAACCTACATTGTCCAAGTCCCTGATGGGGAACCTACATAGTCCAAGTATCCGCTAGGTAACCTACATAGTCCAAATGCCCGCTAGTAACGTACATAGTCCAAGTGCCCGTTAGGTAACCTAGTTAGTCCAAATGCCTGCTAGGGAACCCACATAGTCCAAGTGCCCGTTAGAGAACTTACATAGTCAAAGCCCTGCTAGGGAACCTACATAGTCCAAGTGCCCGCTAGGTAACCTAGATAGTCCAAGTACCCGTTAGCTAACCTAGATAGTCCAAGTGTCCGCTAGGTAACCTCCATAGTCCAAGTGCCCGTTCGTTAACCTAGATAGTCCAAGTTCCTGTTAGCTAACCTACATAGTCCAAGTGCCCGTTCGTTAACCTAGATAGTTCAAGTGCCCCTAGGTAACCTAGACAGTCCAAGTGCCTGCTAGGTAACCTACATAGTCCAAGTGCCCGTTTGCTAACCTAGATCGTCAAAGGGCCCGCTAGTTAACCTACATAGTCCAAGGGCCCTCTAGTTAACCTAGATAGTCCAAGTGCCCGCTAGTTAACCTACATTGTCCAAGTCCCTGATGGGGAATCTACATAGTCCATGTATCCGCTAGGTAACCTACATAGTCCAAATGCCCACTAGTAACGTACGTAGTCCAAATGCCCGTTAGGTAACCTACATAGTCCAAATTCCCGCTAGAAACCTACATAGTCCAAGTGCAAGAAGGGAACCTACATAATCCAAGTGCCCGCTAGGGAACCTACATAGTCCAAATGCCCGTTAGGTAACCTAGATAGTCCAAATGCCCGCTAGGGTACCCACATAGTCTAAGTGCCCGCGAGGTAACCTACATAGTCCAAGTGCCGATTCATTAACCTAGATTTTCCAAGTGCCCTCTAGGTAACCTAGACTGTCCAAGTGCCCGCTTGGTTACCTACATAGTCCACGTGCCCGTTCGTTAACCTAGATAGTACAAGAGCCCGCTAGTTAACCTACATAGTGCAAGGGCCCGCTAGTTAACCTAGATAGTCCAAGTGCCCGCTAGTTAACCTACATTGTCCAAGTCCCTGATGGGGAACCTACATAGTCCAAGTATCCGCTAGGTAACCTACATAGTCCAAATGCCCGCTAGTAACGTACATAGTCCAAGTGCCCGTTAGGTAACCTAGAAAGTCCAAATGCCCGCTAGGGAACCCACATAGTCCAAGTGCCCGTTAGAGAACTTACATAGTCAAAGCCCTGCTAGGGAACCTACATAGTCCAAGTGCCCGCTAGGGAACCTAGATAGTCCAAGTACCCGTTAGCTAACCTAGATAGTCCAAGTGCCCGCTAGGTAACCTCCATAGTCCAAGTGCCCGTTCCTTAACCTAGATAGTCCAAGTTCCTGTTAGCTAACCTACATAGTCCAAGTGCCTGTTCGTTAACCTAGATAGTTCAAGTGCCCGCTTGGTAACCTAGACAGTCCAAGTGCCTGCTAGGTAACCTACATAGTCCAAGTGCCCGCTAGGGAACCTACATATTCCAAGTGCCTGTTAGTTTACCTAGATAGTCAAAGTGCCTTCTTGGTAACCTAGATAGTCCAAATGCCCGCTAGGATACCCACAGAGTCCAACTGCCCGATAGGGAACCAACATAGTCCAAGTGCCCGCTAAGGGACCTACATAGTCCAAGTGCCCGTTAGGGAACCTACATAGTCCAAGTGCCCGCTAGTTAAACTATAGTCCAAGTGCCCGCTAGGTAACCTACATATTCCAAGTTCCCGCTAGGTAACCTAGATAGTCCAAGTGCCCGTTACCTAACCTACATAGTCCAAGTGCCCGTTAGGTTACCTACATAGTCCACGTGCCGGTTCGTTAACCTAGATAGTCTAAGTGCCCGCTAGGTAACCTACATAGTCCAAGTGCCCGCTAATTAACCTACATAGTCCAAGTGCCCGTTAGGTAACCTAGACAGTCCAAGTGCCCGCTAGGTAACCTCCATAGTCCAAGTGCCCGCTAATAAACCTATATAGTCCAAGTGCCCGCTAGGGAACCTGCATCGTCCAAGTGCCCGCTAGTTAATCTAGATAGTCCAAGTGCCCGCTAGTTAAGCTAGATAGTCCAAGTGGCCGCTAGTTAACCTAGATCGTCCAAGTGGCCGCTAGTTAACCTACATAGTCCAAGGTCCGCTAGTTAACCTAGATATTCCAAGTGCCCGCTAGTTAACCTACATAGTCCAAGGGCCCTCTATTTAACCTAGATAGTCCAAGTGCCCGCTAGGGGACGTACATAGTCCAAGTGCCCGCTAGGTAACCTAGATAGTCTAAGGGCCCGCTAGTTAACCTACATAGTCCAACTGCCCGATAGGGAACCTACATAGTCCAAGTGTCCGCTAAGGTACGAACATAGTCCAAGTGCCCGCTAGTTAACCTACATAGTCCAAGTGCCCGCTGAGGAACCTACATAGTCCAAGTGTCCGAAAGGGAACCTACGTATTCCAAGTGCCCATTAGGGCACCTAGATAGTCCAAGTGCCCATAGGGAACCTATATAATCCAAGTGCCCTCTAGGGAACCTACATAGTCAAAGTGCCCGCTAGGGAACCTGCATTGTACAAGTGCCCTCTAGTTAACCTAGATAGTCCAAGTGCCCGCTAGGTAACCTAGATAGTCCAAGGGCCCGCTAGTTAACCTACATAGTCCAAGTGCCCAATGAGGAACCTACACAGTCCAAGTGCCCGATAGGGAATCTTCATATTCCAAGTGCCCGTTAGGGAACCCAGATTGTCCAAGTGCCCATAGGGAACCTATATAGTCCAAGTTCCCTCTAGGGAAGCTACATATTCATAGTGCCCGCTAGGGAACCTGCATTGTCCAAGTGCCCGCTAGGTAACCTAGATCGTCCAAGTGTCCGCTAGTAAACCTACATAGTCCAAGTTCCCGTTAGGTAACCTAGATAGGCCAAGTGCCCGCTAGTTAACCTACATAGTACAATGGCCCGCTAGTTGACCTAGATAGTCCAAGTGCCCGCTAGTTAACCTAGATAGTCAAAGTGCCCGCTAGTTAACCTCAGTAGTACAAATGTCCAATAGGGATCCTACATAATCCAAGTGCCCGCTAGGTAACCTAGATATTCCATGTTCCGGTTTGCTAACCTAGATAGTCCAAGTGCCCGCTATGTAACCTGTACTGTCCAAGTGCCCGCTAGGTTACTTACATAGTCCACGTGCACGTTCGTTAACTTAGATAGTCCAAGTCGCGGTAGGTAACCAACATAGTCTAAGGGCCGCTAGGTAACCTATATAGTCCACGTGCCCGCTAGTTAACCTATAGTCCAAGTGCCCTCTAGGTAACTTAAACAGTCCAAGTGCCCGCTAGGTTACCTGCATAGTCCAAGTGCCCGTTAGGTAACCTAGATAGTCCAAGTGCCCGCTAGGTAACCTCCATAGTCCAAGTGCCCGCTAGGTAACATCCATAGTCCAAGTGCCCGTTCGTTAACCTAGATAGTCCAAGTTCCTGTTAGCTACCCTACATAGTCCAAGTGCCCGTTCGTTAACCTAGATAGTTCAAGTGCCCGCTAGGTAACCTAGACAGTCCAAGTGCCTGCTAGGTAACCTACATAGTCCAAGTGCCCGTTTGCTAACCTAGATCGTCAAAGGGCCCGCTAGTTAACCTACATAGTCCAAGGGCCCTCTAGTTAACCTAGATAGTCCAAGTGCCCGCTAGTTAACCTACATTGTCCAAGTCCCTGATGGGGAACCTACATAATCCAAGTATCCGCTAGGTAACCTACATAGTCCAAATGCCCACTAGTAACGTACGTAGTCCAAATGCCCGTTAGGTAACCTAGATAGTCCAAATGCCCGCTAGGGAACCTACATAGCCCAAGTGCCCGCTAGGTAACCTACATAGTCCAAATGCCCGCTAGAAACCTACATAGTCCAAGTGCAAGAAGGGAACCTACGTAATCCAAGTTCCCGCTAGGGAACCTACATATTCCAAATGCCCGTTAGGTAACCTAGATAGTCCAAATGCCCGCTAGGGTACCCACATAGTCTACGTGCCCGCGAGGTAACCTACATTGTCCAAGTGCCCATTCATTAACCTAGATTTTCCAAGTGCCCTCTAGGTAACCTAGACTGTCCAAGTGCCCGCTTGGTTACCCTACATAGTCCACGTGCCCGTTCGTTAACCTAGATAGTACAAGAGCCCGCTAGTTAACCTACATAGTCCAAGGGCCCGCTAGTTAACCTAGATAGTCCAAGTGCCCGCTAGTTAACCTACATTGTCCAAGTCCCTGATGGGGAACCTACATAGTCCAAGTATCCGCTAGGTAACCTACATAGTCCAAATGCCCGCTAGTAACGTACATAGTCCAAGTGCCCGTTAGGTAACCTAGATAGTCCAAATGCCCGCTAGGGAACCCACATAGTCCAAGTGCCCGTTAGAGAACTTACATAGTCAAAGCCCTGCTAGGGAACCTACATAGTCCAAGTGCCCGCTAGGTAACCTAGATAGTCCAAGTAGCCGTTAGCTAACCTAGATAGTCCAAGTGCCCGCTAGGTAACCTCCATAGTCCAAGTGCCCGCTAGGTAACCTCCATAGTCCAAGTGCCCGTTCGTTAACCTAGATAGTCCAAGTTCCTGTTAGCTAACCTACATAGTCCAAGTGCCCGTTCCTTAACCTAGATAGTTCAAGTGCCCGCTAGGTAACCTAGACAGTCCAAGTGCCTGCTAGGTAACCTACATAGTCCAAGTGCCCGTTTGCTAACCTAGATCGTCAAAGGGCCCGCTAGTTAACCTACATAGTCCAAGTGCCCGATAGGTAACCTACATAGTCCAAATGCCCGCTAGTAACGTACATAGTCCAAGTGCCCGTTAGGTAACCTAGATAGTCCAAATAACCGCTAGGGAACCCACATAGTCCAAGTGCCCGTTAGCGAACTTACATAGTCAAAGCCCTGCTAGGGAACCTACATAGTCCAAGTGCCCGCTAGGTAACCTAGATAGTCCAAGTACCCGTTAGCTAACCTAGATAGTCCAAGTGCCCGCTAGGTAACCTCCATAGTCCAAGTGCCCGCTAGGTAACCTCCATAGTCCAAGTGCCCGTTCGTTAACCTAGATAGTCCAAGTTCCTGTTAGCTAACCTACATAGTCCAAGTGCCCGTTCGTTAACCTAGATAGTTCAAGTGCCCGCTAGGTAACCTAGACAGTCCAAGTGCCTGCTAGGTAACCTACATAGTCCAAGTGCCCGTTTGCTAACCTAGATCGTCAAAGGGCCCGCTAGTTAACCTACATAGTCCAAGTGCCCGATAGGTAACCTACATAGTCCAAGTGCCCAATGAGGAACCTACATAGTCCACGTGCCCGATAGGGAAACTTCATATTCCAAGTGCCCGTTAGGGAAACCAGATAGTCCAAGTGCCCATAGGGAACCTATATGGTCCAAGTGCCCTCTAGGGAAGCTACATATTCATAGTGCCCGCTAGGGAACCTGCATTGTCCAAGTGCCCGCTAGTTAACCAAGATTGTCCAAGTGTCCGCTAGTAAACCTACATAGTCCAAGTTCCCGTTAGGTAACCTAGATAGGCCAAGTGCCCGCAAGGTAATCTACATAGTCCAAGTGCCCGCTAGGTAACCTAGATATTCCAAGTTCCAGTTTACTAACCTAGATAGTCCAAGTGCCCGCTAGGTAACCTAGATAGTCCAAGTGCCCGTTACCTAACCTACATAGTCCAAGTGCCCGTTAGGTTACCTACATAGTCCACGTGCCGGTTCGTTAACCTAGATAGTCCAATTGCCCGCTAGGTAACCTACATAGTCCAAGTGCCCGCTAATTAACCTACATAGTCCAAGTGCCCATTAGGTAACCTAGACAGTCCAAGTACCCGCTAGGTAACCTCCATAGTCCAAGTGCCCGCTAATAAACCTATATAGTCCAAGTGCCCGCTAGGGAACCTGCATCGTCCAAGTGCCCGCTAGTTAATCTAGATAGTCCAAGTGCCCGCTAGTTAAGCTAGATAGTCCAAGTGGCCGCTAGTTAACCTAGATCGTCCAAGTGCCCGCTAGTTAACCTACATAGTCCAAGGTCGGCTAGTTAACCTAGATATTCCAAGTGCCCGCTAGTTAACCTACATAGTCCAAGGGCCCTCTATTTAACCTACATAGTCCAAGTGCCCGCTAGGGGACGTACATAGTCCAAGTGCACGCTAGGTAACCTAGATAGTCTAAGGGCCCGCTAGTTAACCTACATAGTCCAACTGCCCGAAAGGGAACCTACATAGTCCAAGTGTCCGCTAAGGTACGAACATAGTCCAAGTGCCCGCTAGGGAACCTACATAGTCCAAGTGCCCGCTAGTTAACCTACATAGTCCAAGTGCCCGCTGCGGAACCTACATAGTCCAAGTGTCCGAAAGGGAAGCTACGTATTCCAAGTGCCCATTAGGGCACCTAGATAGTCCAAGTGCCCATAGGGAACCTATATAGTCCAAGTGCCCTCTAGGGAAACTAAATAGTCAAAGTGCCCGCTAGGGAACCTGCATTGTACAAGTGCCCTCTAGTTAACCTAGATAGTCCAAGTGCCCGCTAGGTAACCTAGATAGTCCAAGGGCCCGCTAGTTAACCTACATAGTCCAAGTGCCCAATGAGGAACCTACATAGTCCAAGTGCCCGATAGGGAATCTTCATATTCCATGTGCCCGTTAGGGAACCCAGATTGTCCAAGTGCCCATAGGGAACCTATATAGTCCAAGTTCCCTGTAGGGAAGCTACATATTCATAGTGCCCGCTAGGGAACCTGCATTGTCCAAGTGCCCGCTAGTTAACCTAGATCGTCCAAGTGTCCGCTAGTTAACCTACATTGTCCAAGTCCCTGATGGGGAACCTACATAGTCCAAGTATCCGCTAGGTAACCTACATAGTCCAAATGCCCGCTAGTAACGTACATAGTCCAAGTGCCCGTTAGGTAACCTAGATAGTCCAAATGCCTGCTAGGGAACCCACATAGTCCAAGTGCCCGTTAGAGAACTTACATAGTCAAAGCCCTGCTAGGGAACCTACATAGTCCAAGTGCCCGCTAGGTAACCTAGATAGTCCAAGTACCCGTTAGCTAACCTAGATAGTCCAAGTGTCCGCTAGGTAACCTCCATAGTCCAAGTGCCCGTTCGTTAACCTAGATAGTCCAAGTTCCTGTTAGCTAACCTACATAGTCCAAGTGCCCGTTCGTTAACCTAGATAGTTCAAGAGCCCCTAGGTAACCTAGACAGTCCAAGTGCCTGCTAGGTAACCTACATAGTTCAAGTGCCCGTTTGCTAACCTAGATCGTCAAAGGGCCCGCTAGTTAACCTACATAGTCCAAGGGCCCTCTAGTTAACCTAGATAGTCCAAGTGCCCGCTTGTTAACCTACATTGTCCAAGTCCCTGATGGGGAACCTACATAGTCCAAGTATCCGCTAGGTAACCTACATAGTCCAAATGCCCACTAGTAACGTACGTAGTCCAAATGCCCGTTAGGTAACCTACATAGTCCAAATGCCCGCTAGAAACCTACATAGTCCAAGTGCAAGAAGGGAACCTACATAATCCAAGTGCCCGCTAGGGAACCTACATAGTCCAAATGCCCGTTAGGTAACCTAGATAGTCCAAATGCCCGCTAGGGTACCCACATAGTCTAAGTGCCCGCGAGGTAACCTACATAGTCCAAGTGCCGATTCATTAACCTAGATTTTCCAAGTGCCCTCTAGGTAACCTAGACTGTCCAAGTGCCCGCTTGGTTACCTACATAGTCCACGTGCCCGTTCGTTAACCTAGATAGTACAAGAGCCCGCTAGTTAACCTACATAGTGCAAGGGCCCGCTAGTTAACCTAGATAGTCCAAGTGCCCGCTAGTTAACCTACATTTTCCAAGTCCCTGATGGGGAACCTACATAGTCCAAGTATCCGCTAGGTAACCTACATAGTCCAAATGCCCGCTAGTAACGTACATAGTCCAAGTGCCCGTTAGGTAACCTAGATAGTCCAAATGCCCGCTAGGGAACCCACATAGTCCAAGTGCCCGTTAGAGAACTTACATAGTCAAAGCCCTGCTAGGGAACCTACATAGTCCAAGTGCCCGCTAGGGAACCTAGATAGTCCAAGTACCCGTTAGCTAACCTAGATAGTCCAAGTGCCCGCTAGGTAACCTCCATAGTCCAAGTGCCCGTTCCTTAACCTAGATAGTCCAAGTTCCTGTTAGCTAACCTACATAGTCCAAGTGCCTGTTCGTTAACCTAGATAGTTCAAGTGCCCGCTTGGTAACCTAGACAGTCCAAGTGCCTGCTAGGTAACCTACATAGTCCAAGTGCCCGCTAGGGAACCTACATATTCCAAGTGCCTGTTAGTTTACCTAGATAGTCAAAGTGCCTTCTTGGTAACCTAGATAGTCCAAAAGCCCGCTAGGATACCCACAGAGTCCAACTGCCCGATAGGGAACCAACATAGTCCAAGTGCCCGCTAAGGGACCTACATAGTCCAAGTGCCCGTTAGGGAACCTACATAGTCCAAGTGCCCTCTAGGGAACCTGCATCGTCCATGTGCCCGCTAGTTAACCTAGATAGTCCAAGTGCCCGCTAGTTAACCTACATAGTCCAAGGTCCGTTAGTTAACGTAGATAGTCCAAGTGCCCTCTAGTTAACCTACATAGTCCAAGGGCCCTCTAGTTAACCTCGATAGTCCAAGTGCCCGCTAGGGGACGTACATAGTCCAAGTGCCCGCTGGGCAACCTAGATAGTCCAAGTGCCCGCTAGATTACCTACATAGTCCAAGTGCCCGCTGCGGAACCTACATAGTCCAAGTGTCCGAAAGGGAACCTACGTATTCCAAGTGCCCGTTAGGGCACCTAGATAGTCCAAGTAACCATAGGGAACCTATATAGTCCAAGTGCCCTCTAGGGCAGCTACATAGTCAAAGTGCCCGCTAGGGAACCTGCATTGTACAAGTGCCCGCTAGTTAACCTAGATAGTCCCAGTGCCCACTAGGTAACCTAGATAGTCCAAGTGCCCGATAGGGAACTTACATAGTCCAAGTGCCCAATGAGGAACCTACATAGTCCAAGTGCCCGATAGGGAATCTTCATATTCCAAGTGCCCGTTAGGGAACCCAGATAGTCCAAGTGCCCATAGGGAACCTATATGGTCCAAGTGCCGTCTAGGGAAGCTACATATTCATAGTGCCCGCTAGGGAACCTGCATCGTCCAAGTGCCCGCTAGTTAACCAAGATCGTCCAAGTGTCCGCTAGTAAACCTACATAGTCCAAGTTCCCGTTAGGTAACCTAGATAGGCCAAGTGCCCGCAAGGTAACCTACATAATCCAAGTGCCCGCTAGGTAACCTAGATATTCCAAGTTCCGGTTTGCTAACCTAGATAGTCCAAGTGCCCGCTAGGTAACCTATACTGTCCAAGTGCCCGCTAGGTAACCTATACTGTCCAAGTGCCCGCTAGGTTACTTACATAGTCCAAGTGCACGTTCGTTAACTTAGATAGTCCAAGTCGCGTTAGGTAACCAACATAATCTAAGGGCCGCTAGGTAACCTATATAGTCCAAGTGCCCGCTAGTTAACCTATAGTCCAAGTGCCCTCTAGGTAACTTAAACAGTCCAAGTGCCCGCTAGGTTACCTGCATAGTCCAAGTGACCGCTAGGTAACCTAGACAGTCCAAGTGCCTGCTAGGTAACCTACATAGTCCAAGTGCCCGTTTGCTAACCTAGATCGTCAAAGGGCCCGCTAGTTAACCTACATAGTCCAAGGGCCCTCTAGTTAACCTAGATAGTCCAAGTGCCAGCTAGTTAACCTACATTGTCCAAGTCCCTGATGGGGAGCCTACATAGTCCAAGTATCCGCTAGGTAACCTACATAGTCCAAATGCCCACTAGTAACGTACGTAGTCCAAATGCCCGTTAGGTAACCTAGATAGTCCAAATGCCCGCTAGGGAACCTACATAGCCCAAGTGCCCGCTAGGTAACCTACATAGTCCAAATGCCCGCCAGAAACCTACATAGTCCAAGTGCAAGAAGGGAACCTACATAATCCAAGTGCCCGCTAGGGAACCTACATAGTCCAAATGCCCGTTAGGTAACCTAGATAGTCCAAATGCCCGCTAGGGTACCCACATAGTCTAAGTGCCCGCGAGATAACCTACATAGTCCAAGTGCCCATTCATTAACCTAGATTTTCCAAGTGCCCTCTAGGTAACCTAGACTGTCCAAGTGCCCGCTTGGTTACCTACATAGTCCACGTGCCCGTTCGTTAACCTTGAAAGTACAAGAGCCCGCTAGTTAACCTACATAGTCCAAGGGCCCGCTAGTTAACCTAGATAGTCCAAGTGCCCGCTAGTTAACCTACATTGTCCATGTCCCTGATGGGGAACCTACATAGTCCAAGTATCCGCTAGGTGACCTACATAGTCCAAATGCCCGCTAGTAACGTACATAGTCCAAGTGCCCGTTAGGTAACCTAGATAGTCCAAATGCCCGCTAGGGAACTCACATAGTCCAAGTGCCCGTTAGAGAACTTAGATAGTCAAAGCCCTGCTAGGGAACCTACATAGTCCAAGTGCCCGCTAGGGAACCTAGATAGTCCAAGTACCCGTTAGCTAACCTAGATAGTCCAAGTGCCCGCTAGGTAACCTACATAGTCCAAGTGCCCGTTCGTTAACCTAGATAGTCCAAGTTCCTGTTAGCTAACCTACATAGTCCAAGTGCCCGTTCGTTAACCTAGATAGTTCAAGTGCCCGCTAGGTAACCTAGACAGTCCAAGTGCCTGCTAGGTAACCTACATAGTCCAAGTGCCCGCTAGGGAACCTACATAGTCCAAGGGCCCACTAGTTAACCTAGATAGTCCAAGTGCCCGCTAGTTAACCTACATTGTCCAAGTCCCTGATGGGGAACCTACATAGTCCAAGTATCCGCTAGGTAACCTACATAGTCCAAATGCCCGCTAGTAACGTACATAATCCAAGTGCCCGTTAGGTAACCTAGATAGTCCATATGCCCGCTAGGGAACCCACATAGTCCAAGTGCCCGTTAGAGAACTTACATAGTCAAAGCCCTGCTAGGGAACTTACATAGTCCAAGTGCCCGCTAGGGAACCTAGATAGTCCAAGTACCCGTTAGCTAACCTAGATAGTCCAAGTGCCCGCTAGGTAACCTCCTTAGTCCAAGTGCCCGTTCGTTAACCTAGATAGTCCAAGTTCCTGTTAGCTAACCTACATAGTCCAAGTGCGCGTTCGTTAACCTAGATAGTTCAAGTGCCCGCTAGGTAACCTAGACAGTCCAAGTGCCTGCTAGGTAACCTACATAATCCAAGTGCCCGCTAGGGAACCTACATAGTCCAAGTGCCCGTTAGTTAACCTAGATAGTCAAAGTGCCTTCTAGGTAACCTAGATAGTCCAAATGCCCGCTAGGATACCCACATAGTCCAACTGCCCGATAGGGAACCAACATAGTCCAAGTGCCCGCTAAGGGACCTACATAGTCCAAGTGCCCGTTAGGGAACCTACATAGTCCATGTGCCCTCTAGGGAACCTGCATCGTCCATGTGCCCGCCAGTTAACATAGATAGTCTAAGTTCCCGCTAGTTAACCTAGATAGTCCAAGTGCCCGCTAGTTAACATAGATCGTCCAAGTGCCCGCTAGTTAACCTACATAGTCCAAGGTCCGTTAGTTAACCTAGATAGTCCAAGTGCCCGCTAGGTAACCTAGATAGTCGAAGGGCCCAATGAGGAACCTACATAGTCCAAGTGCCCGATAGGGAATCTTCATATTCCAAGTGCCCGTTAGGGAACCCAGATAGTCCAAGTGCCCATAGGGAACCTATATGGTCCAAGTGCCCTCTAGGGAAGCTACATATTCATAGTGCCCGCTAGGGAACCTGCATTGTCCAAGTGCCCGCTAGTTAACCAAGATTGTCCAAGTGTCCGCTAGTAAACCTACATAGTCCAAGTTCCCGTTAGGTAACCTAGATAGGCCAAGTGCCCGCAAGGTAACCTACATAATCCAAGTGCCCGCTAGGTAACCTAGATATTCCAAGTTCCGGTTTGCTAACCTAGATAGTCCAAGTGCCCGCTAGGTAACCTATACTGTCCAAGTGCCCGCTAGGTAACCTATACTGTCCAAGTGCCCGCTAGGTTACTTACATAGTCCAAGTGCACGTTCGTTAACTTAGATAGTCCAAGTCGCGTTAGGTAACCAACATAATCTAAGGGCCGCTAGGTAACCTATATAGTCCAAGTGCCCGCTAGTTAACCTATAGTCCAAGTGCCCTCTAGGTAACTTAAACAGTCCAAGTGCCCGCTAGGTTACCTGCATAGTCCAAGTGCCCGCTAGGTAACCTAGACAGTCCAAGTGCCTGCTAGGTAACCTACATAGTCCAAGTGCCCGTTTGCTAACCTAGATCGTCAAAGGGCCCGCTAGTTAACCTACATAGTCCAAGGGCCCTCTAGTTAACCTAGATAGTCCAAGTGCCAGCTAGTTAACCTACATTGTCCAAGTCCCTGATGGGGAGCCTACATAGTCCAAGTATCCGCTAGGTAACCTACATAGTCCAAATGCCCACTAGTAACGTACGTAGTCCAAATGCCCGTTAGGTAACCTAGATAGTCCAAATGCCCGCTAGGGAACCTACATAGCCCAAGTGCCCGCTAGGTAACCTACATAGTCCAAATGCCCGCCAGAAACCTACATAGTCCAAGTGCAAGAAGGGAACCTACATAATCCAAGTGCCCGCTAGGGAACCTACATAGTCCAAATGCCCGTTAGGTAACCTAGATAGTCCAAATGCCCGCTAGGGTACCCACATAGTCTAAGTGCCCGCGAGATAACCTACATAGTCCAAGTGCCCATTCATTAACCTAGATTTTCCAAGTGCCCTCTAGGTAACCTAGACTGTCCAAGTGCCCGCTTGGTTACCTACATAGTCCACGTGCCCGTTCGTTAACCTTGAAAGTACAAGAGCCCGCTAGTTAACCTACATAGTCCAAGGGCCCGCTAGTTAACCTAGATAGTCCAAGTGCCCGCTAGTTAACCTACATTGTCCATGTCCCTGATGGGGAACCTACATAGTCCAAGTATCCGCTAGGTAACCTACATAGTCCAAATGCCCGCTAGTAACGTACATAGTCCAAGTGCCCGTTAGGTAACCTAGATAGTCCAAATGCCCGCTAGGGAACTCACATAGTCCAAGTGCCCGTTAGAGAACTTAGATAGTCAAAGCCCTGCTAGGGAACCTACATAGTCCAAGTGCCCGCTAGGGAACCTAGATAGTCCAAGTACCCGTTAGCTAACCTAGATAGTCCAAGTGCCCGCTAGGTAACCTACATAGTCCAAGTGCCCGTTCGTTAACCTAGATAGTCCAAGTTCCTGTTAGCTAACCTACATAGTCCAAGTGCCCGTTCGTTAACCTAGATAGTTCAAGTGCCCGCTAGGTAACCTAGACAGTCCAAGTGCCTGCTAGGTAACCTACATAGTCCAAGTGCCCGCTAGGGAACCTACATAGTCCAAGGGCCCACTAGTTAACCTAGATAGTCCAAGTGCCCGCTAGTTAACCTACATTGTCCAAGTCCCTGATGGGGAACCTACATAGTCCAAGTATCCGCTAGGTAACCTACATAGTCCAAATGCCCGCTAGTAACGTACATAATCCAAGTGCCCGTTAGGTAACCTAGATAGTCCATATGCCCGCTAGGGAACCCACATAGTCCAAGTGCCCGTTAGAGAACTTACATAGTCAAAGCCCTGCTAGGGAACTTACATAGTCCAAGTGCCCGCTAGGGAACCTAGATAGTCCAAGTACCCGTTAGCTAACCTAGATAGTCCAAGTGCCCGCTAGGTAACCTCCTTAGTCCAAGTGCCCGTTCGTTAACCTAGATAGTCCAAGTTCCTGTTAGCTAACCTACATAGTCCAAGTGCGCGTTCGTTAACCTAGATAGTTCAAGTGCCCGCTAGGTAACCTAGACAGTCCAAGTGCCTGCTAGGTAACCTACATAATCCAAGTGCCCGCTAGGGAACCTACATAGTCCAAGTGCCCGTTAGTTAACCTAGATAGTCAAAGTGCCTTCTAGGTAACCTAGATAGTCCAAATGCCCGCTAGGATACCCACATAGTCCAACTGCCCGATAGGGAACCAACATAGTCCAAGTGCCCGCTAAGGGACCTACATAGTCCAAGTGCCCGTTAGGGAACCTACATAGTCCATGTGCCCTCTAGGGAACCTGCATCGTCCATGTGCCCGCCAGTTAACATAGATAGTCTAAGTTCCCGCTAGTTAACCTAGATAGTCCAAGTGCCCGCTAGTTAACATAGATCGTCCAAGTGCCCGCTAGTTAACCTACATAGTCCAAGGTCCGTTAGTTAACCTAGATAGTCCAAGTGCCCGCTAGGTAACCTAGATAGTCGAAGGGCCCAATGAGGAACCTACATAGTCCAAGTGCCCGATAGGGAATCTTCATATTCCAAGTGCCCGTTAGGGAACCCAGATAGTCCAAGTGCCCATAGGGAACCTATATGGTCCAAGTGCCCTCTAGGGAAGCTACATATTCATAGTGCCCGCTAGGGAACCTGCATTGTCCAAGTGCCCGCTAGTTAACCAAGATTGTCCAAGTGTCCGCTAGTAAACCTACATAGTCCAAGTTCCCGTTAGGTAACCTAGATAGGCCAAGTGCCCGCAAGGTAACCTACATAATCCAAGTGCCCGCTAGGTAACCTAGATATTCCAAGTTCCGGTTTGCTAACCTAGATAGTCCAAGTGCCCGCTAGGTAACCTATACTGTCCAAGTGCCCGCTAGGTAACCTATACTGTCCAAGTGCCCGCTAGGTTACTTACATAGTCCAAGTGCACGTTCGTTAACTTAGATAGTCCAAGTCGCGTTAGGTAACCAACATAATCTAAGGGCCGCTAGGTAACCTATATAGTCCAAGTGCCCGCTAGTTAACCTATAGTCCAAGTGCCCTCTAGGTAACTTAAACAGTCCAAGTGCCCGCTAGGTTACCTGCATAGTCCAAGTGCCCGCTAGGTAACCTAGACAGTCCAAGTGCCTGCTAGGTAACCTACATAGTCCAAGTGCCCGTTTGCTAACCTAGATCGTCAAAGGGCCCGCTAGTTAACCTACATAGTCCAAGGGCCCTCTAGTTAACCTAGATAGTCCAAGTGCCAACTAGTTAACCTACATTGTCCAAGTCCCTGATGGGGAGCCTACATAGTCCAAGTATCCGCTAGGTAACCTACATAGTCCAAATGCCCACTAGTAACGTACGTAGTCCAAATGCCCGTTAGGTAACCTAGATAGTCCAAATGCCCGCTAGGGAACCCACATAGTCCAAGTGCCCGTTAGAGAACTTACATAGTCAAAGCCCTGCTAGGGAACCTACATAGTCCAAGTGCCCGCTAGGTAACCTAGATAGTCCAAGTAGCCGTTAGCTAACCTAGATAGTCCAAGTGCCCGCTAGGTAACCTCCATAGTCCAAGTGCCCGTTCGTTAACCTAGATAGTCCAAGTTCCTGTTAGCTAACCTACATAGTCCAAGTGCCCGTTCGTTAACCTAGATAGTTCAAGTGCCCGCTAGGTAACCTAGACAGTCCAAGTGCCTGCTAGGTAACCTACATAGTCCAAGTGCCCGTTTGCTAACCTAGATCGTCAAAGGGCCCGCTAGTTAACCTACATAGTCCAAGTGCCCGATAGGTAACCTACATAGTCCAAATGCCCGCTAGTAACGTACATAGTCCAAGTGCCCGTTAGGTAACCTAGATAGTCCAAATGCCCGCTAGGGAACCCACATAGTCCAAGTGCCCGTTAGCGAACTTACATAGTCAAAGCCTTGCTAGGGAACCTACATAGTCCGAGTGCCCGCTAGGTAACCTAGATAGTCCAAGTACCCGTTAGCTAACCTAGATAGTCCAAGTGCCCGCTAGGTAACCTCCATAGTCCAAGTGCCCGCTAGGTAACCTCCATAGTCCAAGTGCCCGTTCGTTAACCTAGATAGTCCAAGTTCCTGTTAGCTAACCTACATAGTCCAAGTGCCCGTTCGTTAACCTAGATAGTTCAAGTGCCCGCTAGGTAACCTAGACAGTCCAAGTGCCTGCTAGGTAACCTACATAGTCCAAGTGCCCGTTTGCTAACCTAGATCGTCAAAGGGCCCGCTAGTTAACCTACATAGTCCAAGTGCCCGATAGGTAACCTACATAGTCCAAGTGCCCAATGAGGAACCTACATAGTCCACGTGCCCGATAGGGAAACTTCATATTCCAAGTGCCCGTTAGGGAAACCAGATAGTCCAAGTGCCCATAGGGAACCTATATGGTCCAAGTGCCCTCTAGGGAAGCTACATATTCATAGTGCCCGCTAGGGAACCTGCATTGTCCAAGTGCCCGCTAGTTAACCAAGATTGTCCAAGTGTCCGCTAGTAAACCTACATAGTCCAAGTTCCCGTTAGGTAACCTAGATAGGCCAAGTGCCCGCAAGGTAATCTACATAGTCCAAGTGCCCGCTAGGTAACCTAGATATTCCAAGTTCCAGTTTACTAACCTAGATAGTCCAAGTGCCCGCTAGGTAACCTAGATAGTCCAAGTGCCCGTTACCTAACCTACATAGTCCAAGTGCCCGTTAGGTTACCTACATAGTCCACGTGCCGGTTCGTTAACCTAGATAGTCCAATTGCCCGCTAGGTAACCTACATAGTCCAAGTGCCCGCTAATTAACCTACATAGTCCAAGTGCCCATTAGGTAACCTAGACAGTCCAAGTACCCGCTAGGTAACCTCCATAGTCCAAGTGCCCGCTAATAAACCTATATAGTCCAAGTGCCCGCTAGGGAACCTGCATCGTCCAAGTGCCCGCTAGTTAATCTAGATAGTCCAAGTGCCCGCTAGTTAAGCTAGATAGTCCAAGTGGCCGCTAGTTAACCTAGATCGTCCAAGTGCCCGCTAGTTAACCTACATTGTCCAAGGGCCCTCTATTTAACCTACATAGTCCAAGTGCCCGCTAGGGGACGTACATAGTCCAAGTGCACGCTAGGTAACCTAGATAGTCTAAGGGCCCGCTAGTTAACCTACATAGTCCAACTGCCCGAAAGGGAACCTACATAGTCCAAGTGTCCGCTAAGGTACGAACATAGTCCAAGTGCCCGCTAGGGAACCTACATAGTCCAAGTGCCCGCTAGTTAACCTACATAGTCCAAGTGCCCGCTGCGGAACCTACATAGTCCAAGTGTCCGAAAGGGAAGCTACGTATTCCAAGTGCCCATTAGGGCACCTAGATAGTCCAAGTGCCCATAGGGAACCTATATAGTCCAAGTGCCCTCTAGGGAACCTACATAGTCAAAGTGCCCGCTAGGGAACCTGCATTGTACAAGTGCCCTCTAGTTAACCTAGATAGTCCAAGTGCCCGCTAGGTAACCTAGATAGTCCAAGGGCCCGCTAGTTAACCTACATAGTCCAAGTGCCCAATGAGGAACCTACATAGTCCAAGTGCCCGATAGGGAATCTTCATATTCCATGTGCCCGTTAGGGAACCCAGATTGTCCAAGTGCCCATAGGGAACCTATATAGTCCAAGTTCCCTGTAGGGAAGCTACATATTCATAGTGCCCGCTAGGGAACCTGCATTGTCCAAGTGCCCGCTAGTTAACCTAGATCGTCCAAGTGTCCGCTAGTTAACCTACATTGTCCAAGTCCCTGATGGGGAACCTACATAGTCCAAGTATCCGCTAGGTAACCTACATAGTCCAAATGCCCGCTAGTAACGTACATAGTCCAAGTGCCCGTTAGGTAACCTAGATAGTCCAAATGCCTGCTAGGGAACCCACATAGTCCAAGTGCCCGTTAGAGAACTTACATAGTCAAAGCCCTGCTAGGGAACCTACATAGTCCAAGTACCCGCTAGGTAACCTAGATAGTCCAAGTACCCGTTAGCTAACCTAGATAGTCCAAGTGTCCGCTAGGTAACCTCCATAGTCCAAGTGCCCGTTCGTTAACCTAGATAGTCCAAGTTCCTGTTAGCTAACCTACATAGTCCAAGTGCCCGTTCGTTAACCTAGATAGTTCAAGTGCCCCTAGGTAACCTAGACAGTCCAAGTGCCTGCTAGGTAACCTACATAGTCCAAGTGCCCGTTTGCTAACCTAAATCGTCAAAGGGCCCGCTAGTTAACCTACATAGTCCAAGGGCCCTCTAGTTAACCTAGATAGTCCAAGTGCCCGCTAGTTAACCTACATTGTCCAAGTCCCTGATGGGGAACCTACATAGTCCAAGTATCCGCTAGGTAACCTACATAGTCCAAATGCCCACTAGTAACGTACGTAGTCCAAATGCCCGTTAGGTAACCTACATAGTCCAAATGCCCGCTAGAAACCTACATAGTCCAAGTGCAAGAAGGGAACCTACATAATCCAAGTGCCCGCTAGGGAACCTACATAGTCCAAATGCCCGTTAGGTAACCTAGATAGTCCAAATGCCCGCTAGGGTACCCACATAGTCTATGTGCCCGCGAGGTAACCTACATAGTCCAAGTGCCGATTCATTAACCTAGATTTTCCAAGTGCCCTCTAGGTAACCTAGACTGTCCAAGTGCCCGCTTGGTTACATACATAGTCCACGTGCCCGTTCGTTAACCTAGATAGTACAAGAGCCCGCTAGTTAACCTACATAGTGCAAGGGCCCGCTAGTTAACCTAGATAGTCCAAGTGCCCGCTAGTTAACCTACATTGTCCAAGTCCCTGATGGGGAACCTACATAGTCCAAGTATCCGCTAGGTAACCTACATAGTCCAAATGCCCGCTAGTAACGTACATAGTCCAAGTGCCCGTTAGGTAACCTAGATAGTCCAAATGCCCGCTAGGGAACCCACATAGTCCAAGTGCCCGTTAGAGAACTTAGATAGTCAAAGCCCTGCTAGGGAACCTACATAGTCCAAGTGCCCGCTAGGGAACCTAGATAGTCCAAGTACCCGTTAGCTAACCTAGATAGTCCAAGTTCCTGTTAGCTAACCTACATAGTCCAAGTGCCTGTTCGTTAACCTAGATAGTTCAAGTGCCCGCTTGGTAACCTAGACAGTCCAAGTGCCTGCTAGGTAACCTACATAGTCCAAGTGCCCGCTAGGGAACCTACATATTCCAAGTGCCTGTTAGTTTACCTAGATAGTCAAAGTGCCTTCTTGGTAACCTAGATAGTCCAAAAGCCCGCTAGGATACCCACAGAGTCCAACTGCCCGATAGGGAACCAACATAGTCCAAGTGCCCGCTAAGGGACCTACATAGTCCAAGTGCCCGTTAGGGAACCTACATAGTCCAAGTGCCCTCTAGGGAACCTGCATCGTCCATGTGCCCGCTAGTTAACCTAGATAGTCCAAGTGCCCGCTAGTTAACCTACATAGTCCAAGGTCCGTTAGTTAACCTAGATAGTCCAAGTGCCCTCTAGTTAACCTACATAGTCCAAGGGCCCTCTAGTTAACCTCGATAGTCCAAGTGCCCGCTAGGGGACGTACATAGTCCAAGTGCCCGCTGGGCAACCTAGATAGTCCAAGTGCCCGCTAGATTACCTACATAGTCCAAGTGCCCGCTGCGGAACTTACATAGTCCAAGTGTCCGAAAGGGAACCTACGTATTCCAAGTGCCCGTTAGGGCACCTAGATAGTCCAAGTAACCATAGGGAACCTATATAGTCCAAGTGCCCTCTAGGGAAGCTACATAGTCAAAGTGCCCGCTAGGGAACCTGCATTGTACAAGTGCCCGCTAGTTAACCTAGATAGTCCCAGTGCCCACTAGGTAACCTAGATAGTCCAAGTGCCCGATAGGGAACTTACATAGTCCAAGTGCCCAATGAGGAACCTACATAGTCCAAGTGCCCGATAGGGAATCTTCATATTCCAAGTGCCCGTTAGGGAACCCAGATAGTCCAAGTGCCCATAGGGAACCTATATGGTCCAAGTGCCGTCTAGGGAAGCTACATATTCATAGTGCCCGCTAGGGAACCTGCATCGTCCAAGTGCCCGCTAGTTAACCAAGATCGTCCAAGTGTCCGCTAGTAAACCTACATAGTCCAAGTTCCCGTTAGGTAACCTAGATAGGCCAAGTGCCCGCAAGGTAACCTACATAATCCAAGTGCCCGCTAGGTAACCTAGATATTCCAAGTTCCGGTTTGCTAACCTAGATAGTCCAAGTGCCCGCTAGGTAACCTATACTGTCCAAGTGCCCGCTAGGTAACCTATACTGTCCAAGTGCCCGCTAGGTTACTTACATAGTCCAAGTGCACGTTCGTTAACTTAGATAGTCCAAGTCGCGTTAGGTAACCAACATAATCTAAGGGCCGCTAGGTAACCTATATAGTCCAAGTGCCCGCTAGTTAACCTATAGTCCAAGTGCCCTCTAGGTAACTTAAACAGTCCAAGTGCCCGCTAGGTTACCTGCATAGTCCAAGTGCCCGCTAGGTAACCTAGACAGTCCAAGTGCCTGCTAGGTAACCTACATAGTCCAAGTGCCCGTTTGCTAACCTAGATCGTCAAAGGGCCCGCTAGTTAACCTACATAGTCCAAGGGCCCTCTAGTTAACCTAGATAGTCCAAGTGCCAGCTAGTTAACCTACATTGTCCAAGTCCCTGATGGGGAGCCTACATAGTCCAAGTATCCGCTAGGTAACCTACATAGTCCAAATGCCCACTAGTAACGTACGTAGTCCAAATGCCCGTTAGGTAACCTAGATAGTCCAAATGCCCGCTAGGGAACCTACATAGCCCAAGTGCCCGCTAGGTAACCTACATAGTCCAAATGCCCGCCAGAAACCTACATAGTCCAAGTGCAAGAAGGGAACCTACATAATCCAAGTGCCCGCTAGGGAACCTACATAGTCCAAATGCCCGTTAGGTAACCTAGATAGTCCAAATGCCCGCTAGGGTACCCACATAGTCTAAGTGCCCGCGAGATAACCTACATAGTCCAAGTGCCCATTCATTAACCTAGATTTTCCAAGTGCCCTCTAGGTAACCTAGACTGTCCAAGTGCCCGCTTGGTTACCTACATAGTCCACGTGCCCGTTCGTTAACCTAGAAAGTACAAGAGCCCGCTAGTTAACCTACATAGTCCAAGGGCCCGCTAGTTAACCTAGATAGTCCAAGTGCCCGCTAGTTAACCTACATTGTCCATGTCCCTGATGGGGAACCTACATAGTCCAAGTATCCGCTAGGTAACCTACATAGTCCAAATGCCCGCTAGTAACGTACATAGTCCAAGTGCCCGTTAGGTAACCTAGATAGTCCAAATGCCCGCTAGGGAACTCACATAGTCCAAGTGCCCGTTAGAGAACTTAGATAGTCAAAGCCCTGCTAGGGAACCTACATAGTCCAAGTGCCCGCTAGGGAACCTAGATAGTCCAAGTACCCGTTAGCTAACCTAGATAGTCCAAGTGCCCGCTAGGTAACCTACATAGTCCAAGTGCCCGTTCGTTAACCTAGATAGTCCAAGTTCCTGTTAGCTAACCTACATAGTCCAAGTGCCCGTTCGTTAACCTAGATAGTTCAAGTGCCCGCTAGGTAACCTAGACAGTCCAAGTGCCTGCTAGGTAACCTACATAGTCCAAGTGCCCGCTAGGGAACCTACATAGTCCAAGGGCCCACTAGTTAACCTAGATAGTCCAAGTGCCCGCTAGTTAACCTACATTGTCCAAGTCCCTGATGGGGAACCTACATAGTCCAAGTATCCGCTAGGTAACCTACATAGTCCAAATGCCCGCTAGTAACGTACATAATCCAAGTGCCCGTTAGGTAACCTAGATAGTCCATATGCCCGCTAGGGAACCCACATAGTCCAAGTGCCCGTTAGAGAACTTACATAGTCAAAGCCCTGCTAGGGAACTTACATAGTCCAAGTGCCCGCTAGGGAACCTAGATAGTCCAAGTACCCGTTAGCTAACCTAGATAGTCCAAGTGCCCGCTAGGTAACCTCCTTAGTCCAAGTGCCCGTTCGTTAACCTAGATAGTCCAAGTTCCTGTTAGCTAACCTACATAGTCCAAGTGCGCGTTCGTTAACCTAGATAGTTCAAGTGCCCGCTAGGTAACCTAGACAGTCCAAGTGCCTGCTAGGTAACCTACATAATCCAAGTGCCCGCTAGGGAACCTACATAGTCCAAGTGCCCGTTAGTTATCCTAGATAGTCAAAGTGCCTTCTAGGTAACCTAGATAGTCCAAATGCCCGCTAGGATACCCACATAGTCCAACTGCCCGATAGGGAACCAACATAGTCCAAGTGCCCGCTAAGGGACCTACATAGTCCAAGTGCCCGTTAGGGAACCTACATAGTCCATGTGCCCTCTAGGGAACCTGCATCGTCCATGTGCCCGCCAGTTAACATAGATAGTCTAAGTTCCCGCTAGTTAACCTAGATAGTCCAAGTGCCCGCTAGTTAACATAGATCGTCCAAGTGCCCGCTAGTTAACCTACATAGTCCAAGGTCCGTTAGTTAACCTAGATAGTCCAAGTGCCCGCTAGGTAACCTAGATAGTCGAAGGGCCCAATGAGGAACCTACATAGTCCAAATGCCCGATAGGGAATCTTCATATTCCAAGTGCCCGTTAGGGAACCCAGATAGTCCAAGTGCCCATAGGGAACCTATATGGTCCAAGTGCCCTCTAGGGAAGCTACATATTCATAGTGCCCGCTAGGGAACCTGCATTGTCCAAGTGCCCGCTAGTTAACCAAGATTGTCCAAGTGTCCGCTAGTAAACCTACATAGTCCAAGTTCCCGTTAGGTAACCTAGATAGGCCAAGTGCCCACAAGGTAACCTACATAATCCAAGTGCCCGCTAGGTAACCTAGATATTCCAAGTTCCGGTTTGCTAACCTAGATAGTCCAAGTGCCCGCTAGGTAACCTATACTGTCCAAGTGCCCGCTAGGTAACCTATACTGTCCAAGTGCCCGCTAGGTTACTTACATAGTCCAAGTGCACGTTCGTTAACTTAGATAGTCCAAGTCGCGTTAGGTAACCAACATAATCTAAGGGCCGCTAGGTAACCTATATAGTCCAAGTGCCCGCTAGTTAACCTATAGTCCAAGTGCCCTCTAGGTAACTTAAACAGTCCAAGTGCCCGCTAGGTTACCTGCATAGTCCAAGTGCCCGCTAGGTAACCTAGACAGTCCAAGTGCCTGCTAGGTAACCTACATAGTCCAAGTGCCCGTTTGCTAACCTAGATCGTCAAAGGGCCCGCTAGTTAACCTACATAGTCCAAGGGCCCTCTAGTTAACCTAGATAGTCCAAGTGCCAGCTAGTTAACCTACATTGTCCAAGTCCCTGATGGGGAGCCTACATAGTCCAAGTATCCGCTAGGTAACCTACATAGTCCAAATGCCCACTAGTAACGTACGTAGTCCAAATGCCCGTTAGGTAACCTAGATAGTCCAAATGCCCGCTAGGGAACCTACATAGCCCAAGTGCCCGCTAGGTAACCTACATAGTCCAAATGCCCGCCAGAAACCTACATAGTCCAAGTGCAAGAAGGGAACCTACATAATCCAAGTGCCCGCTAGGGAACCTACATAGTCCAAATGCCCGTTAGGTAACCTAGATAGTCCAAATGCCCGCTAGGGTACCCACATAGTCTAAGTGCCCGCGAGATAACCTACATAGTCCAAGTGCCCATTCATTAACCTAGATTTTCCAAGTGCCCTCTAGGTAACCTAGACTGTCCAAGTGCCCGCTTGGTTACCTACATAGTCCACGTGCCCGTTCGTTAACCTAGAAAGTACAAGAGCCCGCTAGTTAACCTACATAGTCCAAGGGCCCGCTAGTTAACCTAGATAGTCCAAGTGCCCGCTAGTTAACCTACATTGTCCATGTCCCTGATGGGGAACCTACATAGTCCAAGTATCCGCTATGTAACCTACATAGTCCAAATGCCCGCTAGTAACGTACATAGTCCAAGTGCCCGTTAGGTAACCTAGATAGTCCAAATGCCCGCTAGGGAACTCACATAGTCCAAGTGCCCGTTAGAGAACTTAGATAGTCAAAGCCCTGCTAGGGAACCTACATAGTCCAAGTGCCCGCTAGGGAACCTAGATAGTCCAAGTACCCGTTAGCTAACCTAGATAGTCCAAGTGCCCGCTAGGTAACCTACATAGTCCAAGTGCCCGTTCGTTAACCTAGATAGTCCAAGTTCCTGTTAGCTAACCTACATAGTCCAAGTGCCCGTTCGTTAACCTAGATAGTTCAAGTGCCCGCTAGGTAACCTAGACAGTCCAAGTGCCTGCTAGGTAACCTACATAGTCCAAGTGCCCGCTAGGGAACCTACATAGTCCAAGGGCCCACTAGTTAACCTAGATAGTCCAAGTGCCCGCTAGTTAACCTACATTGTCCAAGTCCCTGATGGGGAACCTACATAGTCCAAGTATCCGCTAGGTAACCTACATAGTCCAAATGCCCGCTAGTAACGTACATAATCCAAGTGCCCGTTAGGTAACCTAGATAGTCCATATGCCCGCTAGGAAACCCACATAGTCCAAGTGCCCGTTAGAGAACTTACATAGTCAAAGCCCTGCTAGGGAACTTACATAGTCCAAGTGCCCGCTAGGGAACCTAGATAGTCCAAGTACCCGTTAGCTAACCTAGATAGTCCAAGTGCCCGCTAGGTAACCTCCTTAGTCCAAGTGCCCGTTCGTTAACCTAGATAGTCCAAGTTCCTGTTAGCTAACCTACATAGTCCAAGTGCGCGTTCGTTAACCTAGATAGTTCAAGTGCCCGCTAGGTAACCTAGACAGTCCAAGTGCCTGCTAGGTAACCTACATAATCCAAGTGCCCGCTAGGGAACCTACATAGTCCAAGTGCCCGTTAGTTAACCTAGATAGTCAAAGTGCCTTCTAGGTAACCTAGATAGTCCAAATGCCCGCTAGGATACCCACATAGTCCAACTGCCCGATAGGGAACCAACATAGTCCAAGTGCCCGCTAAGGGACCTACATAGTCCAAGTGCCCGTTAGGGAACCTACATAGTCCATGTGCCCTCTAGGGAACCTGCATCGTCCATGTGCCCGCCAGTTAACATAGATAGTCTAAGTTCCCGCTAGTTAACCTAGATAGTCCAAGTGCCCGCTAGTTAACATAGATCGTCCAAGTGCCCGCTAGTTAACCTACATAGTCCAAGGTCCGTTAGTTAACCTAGATAGTCCAAGTGCCCGCTAGGTAACCTAGATAGTCGAAGGGCCCAATGAGGAACCTACATAGTCCAAGTGCCCGATAGGGAATCTTCATATTCCAAGTGCCCGTTAGGGAACCCAGATAGTCCAAGTGCCCATAGGGAACCTATATGGTCCAAGTGCCCTCTAGGGAAGCTACATATTCATAGTGCCCGCTAGGGAACCTGCATTGTCCAAGTGCCCGCTAGTTAACCAAGATTGTCCAAGTGTCCGCTAGTAAACCTACATAGTCCAAGTTCCCGTTAGGTAACCTAGATAGGCCAATTGCCCGCAAGATAACCTACATAGTCCATGTGCCCGCTAGGTAACCTAGATATTCCACGTTCCGGTTTACTAACCTAGATAGTCCAAGTGCCCGGTAGGTAACCTACATAGTCCAAGTGCCCATTCGTTAACCTAGATAGTCCAAGTGCCCGCTAGCTAACCTATACTGTCCAAGTGCCCGCTAGGTTACCTACATAGTCCATGTGCACGTTCGTTAACTTAGATAGTCCAAGTTGCGCTAGGTAACATACATAGACCAAGGGCCCGCTAGGTAACCTATCTAGTCCAAGTGCCCGCTAGTTAAACTATAGTCCAAGTGCCCGCTAGGTAACCTACATATTCCAATTCCCGCTAGGTAACCTAGATAGTCCAAGTGCCCGTTACCTAACCTAGATAGTCCAAGTGCCCATTAGGTTACCTACATAGTCCACGTGCCGGTTCGTTAACCTAGATAGTCCAAGTGCCCGCTAATTAACCTACATAGTCCAAGTGCCCGCTAATTAACCTACATAGTCCAAGTGCCCGTTAGGTAACCTAGACAATCCAAGTGCCCGCTAGGTAACCTCCATAGTCCAAGTGCCCGCTAATTAACCTATATAGTCCAAGTGCCCGCTAGGGAACCTTCATCGTCCAAGTGCCCGCTAGTTAATCTAGATAGTCCAAGTGCCCGCTAGTTAACCTACATAGTCCAAGGGCCCTCTATTTAACCTAGATAGTCCAAGTGCCCGCTAGGGGACGTACATAGTCCAAGTGCCCGCTAGGTAACCTAGATATTCTAAGGGCCCGCTAGTTAACCTACATAGTCCAACTGCCCGATAGGGAACCTACATAGTCCAAGATCCCGCTAAGGGATGAACATAGTCCAAGTGCCCGCTAGGGAACCTACATAGTCCAAGTGCCCGCTAGGTAACCTAGATAGTCCAAGTGCCCGCTAGTTAACCTACATAGTCCAAGTGCCCGCTGAGGAACCTACATAGTCCAAGTGTCCGAAAGGGAACCTACGTATTCCAAGTGCCCATTAGGGCACCTAGATAGTCCAAGTGCCCATAGGGAACCTATATGGTCCAAGTGCCCTCTAGGGAAGATACATATTCATAGTGCCCGCAAGGGAACCTGCATTGTCCAAGTGCCCGCTAGTTATCCTAGATCGTCCAAGGGTCCGCTAGTAAACCTACATAGTCCAAGTTCCCATTAGGTAACCTAGATAGGCCAAGTGCCCGCTAGTTAACCTACATAGTACAATGGCCCGCTAGTTGACCTAGATAGTCCAAGTGCCCGCTATTTAACCTAGCTAGTCAAAGTGCCCTCTAGTTAACCTAAGTAGTACAAATGTCCAATAGGGATCCTACATAATCCAAGTGCCCGCTAGGTAACCTAGATATTCAAAGTTCCGGTTTGCTAACCTAGATAGTCCAAGTGCCCGCTATGTAACCTATACTGTCCAAGTGCCCGCTAGGTTACTTACATAGTCCAAGTGCACGTTCGTTAACCTAGATAGTTCAAGTGTCCGCTAGGTAACCTAGACAGTCCAAGTGCCTGCTAGGTAACCTACATAGTCCAAGTGCCCGCTAGGGAACCTACATAGTCCAAGGGCCCGCTAGTTAACCTAGATAGTCCAAGTGCCCGCTAGTTAACCTACATTGTCCAAGTCCCTGATGGGGAACCTACATAGTCCAAGTATCCGCTAGGTAACCTACATAGTCCAAATGCCCGCTAGTAACGTACATAGTCCAAGTGCCCGTTAGGTAACCTAGATAGTCCAAATGCCCGCTAGGGAACACACATAGTCCAAGTGCCCGTTAGAGAACTTACATAGTCAAAGCCCTGCTAGGGAACTTACATAGTCTAAGTGCCCGCTAGGGAACCTAGATAGTCCAAGTACCCGTTAGCTAACCTAGATAGTCCAAGTGCCCGCTAGGTAACCTCCATAGTCCAAGTGCCCGTTCGTTAACCTAGATAGTCCAAGTTCCTGTTAGCTAACCTACATAGTCCAAGTGCCCGTTCGTTAACCTAGATAGTTCAAGTGCCCGCTAGGTAACCTAGACAGTCCAAGTGCCTGCTAGGTAACCTACATAGTCCAAGTGCCCGCTAGGGAACCTACATAGTCCAAGTGCCCGTTAGTTAACCTAGATAGTCAAAGTGCCTTCTAGGTAACCTAGATAGTCCAAATGCCCGCTAGGATACCCACATAGTCCAACTGCCCGATAGGGAACCAACATAGTCCAAGTGCCCGCTAAGGGACCTACATAGTCCAAGTGCCCGTTAGGGAACCTACATAGTCCAAGTGCCCTCTAGGGAACCTGCATCGTCCATGTGCCCGCCAGTTAACATAGATAGTCTAAGTTCCCGCTAGTTAAACTAGATAGTCCAAGTGCCCGCTAGTTAACATAGATCGTCCAAGTGCCCGCTAGTTAACCTACATAGTCCAAGGTCCGTTAGTTAACCTAGATAGTCCAAGTGCCCTCTAGTTAACCTACATAGTCCAAGGGCCCTCTAGTTAACCTCGATATTCCAAGTGCCCGCTAGGGGACGTACATAGTCCAAGTGCCCGCTGGGCAACCTAGATAGTCCAAGTGCCCGCTAGATAACCTACATAGTCCAAGTGCCCGCTGAGGAACCTACATAGTCCAAGTGTCCGAAAGGGAACCTACGTATTCCAAGTGCCCGTTAAGGCACCTAGATAGTCCAAGTAACCATAGGGAACCTATATAGTCCAAGTGCCCTCTAGGGAAGCTACATAGTCAAAGTGCCCGCTAGGGAACCTGCATTGTACAAGTGCCCGCTAGTTAACCTAGATAGTCCAAGTGCCCGCTAGGTAACCTAGATAGTCCAAGTGCCCGCTAGGTAACCTCCATAGTCCAAGTGCCCGCTAGGTAACCTCCATAGTCCAAGTGCCCGTTCGTTAACCTAGATAGTCCAAGTTCCTGTTAGCTAACCTACATAGTCCAAGTGCCCGTTCGTTAACCTAGATAGTTCAAGTGCCCGCTAGGTAACCTAGACAGTCCAAGTGCCTGCTAGGTAACCTACATAGTCCAAGTGCCCGTTTGCTAACCTAGATCGTCAAAGGGCCCGCTAGTTAACCTACATAGTCCAAGTGCCCGATAGGTAACCTACATAGTCCAAATGCCCGCTAGTAACGTACATAGTCCAAGTGCCCGTTAGGTAACCTAGATAGTCCAAATGCCCGCTAGGGAACCCACATAGTCCAAGTGCCCGTTAGCGAACTTACATAGTCAAAGCCCTGCTAGGGAACCTACATAGTCCAAGTGCCCGCTAGGTAACCTAGATAGTCCAAGTACCCGTTAGCTAACCTAGATAGTCCAAGTGCCCGCTAGGTAACCTCCATAGTCCAAGTGCCCGCTAGGTAACCTCCATAGTCCAAGTGCCCGTTCGTTAACCTAGATAGTCCAAGTTCCTGTTAGCTAACCTACATAGTCCAAGTGCCCGTTCGTTAACCTAGATAGTTCAAGTGCCCGCTAGGTAACCTAGACAGTCCAAGTGCCTGCTAGGTAACCTACATAGTCCAAGTGCCCGTTTGCTAACCTAGAATGTCAAAGGGCCCGCTAGTTAACCTACATAGTCCAAGTGCCCGATAGGTAACCTACATAGTCCAAGTGCCCAATGAGGAACCTACATAGTCCACGTGCCCGATAGGGAAACTTCATATTCCAAGTGCCCGTTAGGGAAACCAGATAGTCCAAGTGCCCATAGGGAACCTATATGGTCCAAGTGCCCTCTAGGGAAGCTACATATTCATAGTGCCCGCTAGGGAACCTGCATTGTCCAAGTGCCCGCTAGTTAACCAAGATTGTCCAAGTGTCCGCTAGTAAACCTACATAGTCCAAGTTCCCGTTAGGTAACCTAGATAGTCCAAATGCCCGCTAGGATACCCACATAGTCCAACTGCCCGATAGGGAACCAACATAGTCCAAGTGCCCGCTAAGGGACCTACACAGTCCAAGTGCCCTCTAGGGAACCTGCATCGTCCATGTGTCCGCCAGTTAACATAGATAGTCTAAGTTCCCGCTAGTTAACCTAGATAGTCCAAGTGCCCGCTAGTTAACATAGATCGTCCAAGTGCCCGCTAGTTAACCTACATAGTCCAAGGTCCGTTAGTTAACCTAGATAGTCCAAGTGCCCTCTAGTTAACCTACATAGTCCAAGGGCCCTCTAGTTAACCTCGATATTCCAAGTGCCCGCTAGGGGACGTACATAGTCCAAGTGCCCGCTGGGCAACCTAGATAGTCCAAGTGCCCGCTAGATAACCTACATAGTCCAAGTGCCCGCTGAGGAACCTACATAGTCCAAGTGTCCGAAAGGGAACCTACGTATTCCAAGTGCCCGTTAGGGCACCTAGATAGTCCAAGTAACCATAGGGAACCTATATAGTCCAAGTGCCCTCTAGGGAAGCTACATAGTCAAAGTGCCCGCTAGGGAACCTGCATTGTACAAGTGCCCGCTAGTTAACCTAGATAGTCCAAGTGCCCGCTAGGTAACCTAGATAGTCCAAGTAGCCGTTAGCTAACCTAGATAGTCCAAGTGCCCGCTAGGTAACCTCCATAGTCCAAGTGCCCGCTAGGTAACCTCCATAGTCCAAGTGCCCGTTCGTTAACCTAGATAGTCCAAGTTCCTGTTAGCTAACCTACATAGTCCAAGTGCCCGTTCGTTAACCTAGATAGTTCAAGTGCCCGCTAGGTAACCTAGACAGTCCAAGTGCCTGCTAGGTAACCTACATAGTCCAAGTGCCCGTTTGCTAACCTAGATCGTCAAAGGGCCCGCTAGTTAACCTACATAGTCCAAGTGCCCGATAGGTAACCTACATAGTCCAAATGCCCGCTAGTAACGTACATAGTTCAAGTGCCCGTTAGGTAACCTAGATAGTCCAAATGCCCGCTAGGGAACCCACATAGTCCAAGTGCCCGTTAGCGAACTTACATAGTCAAAGCCCTGCTAGGGAACCTACATAGTCCAAGTGCCCGCTAGGTAACCTAGATAGTCCAAGTACCCGTTAGCTAACCTAGATAGTCCAAGTGCCCGCTAGGTAACCTCCATAGTCCAAGTGCCCGCTAGGTAACCTCCATAGTCCAAGTGCCCGTTCGTTAACCTAGATAGTCCAAGTTCCTGTTAGCTAACCTACATAGTCCAAGTGCCCGTTCGTTAACCTAGATAGTTCAAGTGCCCGCTAGGTAACCTAGACAGTCCAAGTGCCTGCTAGGTAACCTACATAGTCCAAGTGCCCGTTTGCTAACCTAGGTCGTCAAAGGGCCCGCTAGTTAACCTACATAGTCCAAGTGCCCGATAGGTAACCTACATAGTCCAAGTGCCCAATGAGGAACCTACATAGTCCACGTGCCCGATAGGGAAACTTCATATTCCAAGTGCCCGTTAGGGAAACCAGACAGTCCAAGTGCCCATAGGGAACCTATATGGTCCAAGTGCCCTCTAGGGAAGCTACATATTCATAGTGCCCGCTAGGGAACCTGCATTGTCCAAGTGCCCGCTAGTTAACCAAGATTGTCCAAGTGTCCGCTAGTAAACCTACATAGTCCAAGAACCGTTAGGTAACCTAGATAGGCCAAGTGCCCGCAAGGTAATCTACATAGTCCAAGTGCCCGCTAGGTAACCTAGATATTCCAAGTTCCAGTTTACTAACCTAGATAGTCCAAGTGCCCGCTAGGTAACCTAGATAGTCCAAGTGCCCGTTACCTAACCTACATAGTCCAAGTGCCCGTTAGGTTACCTACATAGTCCACGTGCCGGTTCGTTAACCTAGATAGTCCAAGTGCCCGCTAGGTAACCTACATAGTCCAAGTGCCCGCTAATTAACCTACATAGTCCAAGTGCCCATTAGGTAACCTAGACAGTCCAAGTACCCGCTAGGTAACCTCCATAGTCCAAGTGCCCGCTAATAAACCTATATAGTCCAAGTGCCCGCTAGGGAACCTGCATCGTCCAAGTGCCCGCTAGTTAATCTAGATAGTCCAAGTGCCCGCTAGTTAAGCTAGATAGTCCAAGTGGCCGCTAGTTAACCTAGATCGTCCAAGTGCCCGCTAGTTAACCTACATAGTCCAAGGTCGGCTAGTTAACCTAGATATTCCAAGTGCCCGCTAGTTAACCTACATAGTCCAAGGTCCCTCTATTTAACCTACATAGTCCAAGTGCCCGCTAGGGGACGTACATAGTCCAAGTGCACGCTAGGTAACCTAGATATTCTAAGGGCCCGCTAGTTAACCTACATAGTCCAACTGCCCGAAAGGGAACCTACATAGTCCAAGTGTCCGCTAAGGTACGAACATAGTCCAAGTGCCCGCTAGGGAACCTACATAGTCCAAGTGCCCGCTAGTTAACCTACATAGTCCAAGTGCCCGCTGCGGAACCTACATAGTCCAAGTGTCCGAAAGGGAAGCTACGTATTCCAAGTGCCCATTAGGGCACCTAGATAGTCCAAGTGCCCATAGGGAACCTATATAGTCCAAGTGCCCTCTAGGGAACCTACATAGTCAAAGTGCCCGCTAGGGAACCTGCATTGTACAAGTGCCCTCTAGTTAACCTAGATAGTCCAAGTGCCCGCTAGGTAACCTAGATAGTCCAAGGGCCCGCTAGTTAACCTACATAGTCCAAGTGCCCAATGAGGAACCTACATAGTCCAAGTGCCCGATAGGGAATCTTCATATTCCATGTGCCCGTTAGGGAACCCAGATTGTCCAAGTGCCCATAGGGAACCTATATAGTCCAAGTTCCCTGTAGGGAAGCTACATATTCATAGTGCCCGCTAGGGAACCTGCATTGTCCAAGTGCCCGCTAGTTAACCTAGATCGTCCAAGTGTCCGCTAGTTAACCTACATTGTCCAAGTCCCTGATGGGGACCCTACATAGTCCAAGTATCCGCTAGGTAACCTACATAGTCCAAATGCCCGCTAGTAACGTACATAGTCCAAGTGCCCGTTAGGTAACCTAGATAGTCCAAATGCCTGCTAGGGAACCCACATAGTCCAAGTGCCCGTTAGAGAACTTACATAGTCAAAGCCCTGCTAGGGAACCTACATAGTCCAAGTGCCCGCTAGGTAACCTAGATAGTCCAAGTACCCGTTAGCTAACCTAGATAGTCCAAGTGTCCGCTAGGTAACCTCCATAGTCCAAGTGCCCCTTCGTTAACCTAGATAGTCCAAGTTCCTGTTAGCTAACCTACATAGTCCAAGTGCCCGTTCGTTAACCTAGATAGTTCAAGTGCCCCTAGGTAACCTAGACAGTCCAAGTGCCTGCTAGGTAACCTACATAGTCCAAGTGCCCGTTTGCTAACCTAGATCGTCAAAGGGCCCGCTAGTTAACCTACATAGTCCAAGGGCCCTCTAGTTAACCTAGATAGTCCAAGTGCCCGCTAGTTAACCTACATTGTCCAAGTCCCTGATGGGGAACCTACATAGTCCAAGTATCCGCTAGGTAACCTACATAGTCCAAATGCCCACTAGTAACGTACGTAGTCCAAATGCCCGTTAGGTAACCTACATAGTCCAAATGCCCGCTAGAAACCTACATAGTCCAAGTGCAAGAAGGGAACCTACATAATCCAAGTGCCCGCTAGGGAACCTACATAGTCCAAATGCCCTTTAGGTAACCTAGATAGTCCAAATGCCCGCTAGGGTACCCACATAGTCTAAGTGCCCGCGAGGTAACCTACATAGTCCAAGTGCCCATTCATTAACCTAGATTTTCCAAGTGCCCTCTAGGTAACCTAGACTGTCCAAGTGCCCGCTTGGTTACCTACATAGTCCACGTGCCCGTTCGTTAACCTAGATAGTACAAGAGCCCGCTAGTTAACCTACATAGTGCAAGGGCCCGCTAGTTAACCTAGATAGTCCAAGTGCCCGCTAGTTAACCTACATTGTCCAAGTCCCTGATGGGGAACCTACATAGTCCAAGTATCCGCTAGGTAACCTACATAGTCCAAATGCCCGCTAGTAACGTACATAGTCCAAGTGCCCGTTAGGTAACCTAGATAGTCCAAATGCCCGCTAGGGAACCCACATAGTCCAAGTGCCCGTTAGAGAACTTACATAGTCAAAGCCCTGCTAGGGAACCTACATAGTCCAAGTGCCCGCTAGGGAACCTAGATAGTCCAAGTACCCGTTAGCTAACCTAGATAGTCCAAGTGCCCGCTAGGTAACCTCCATAGTCCAAGTGCCCGTTCCTTAACCTAGATAGTCCAAGTTCCTGTTAGCTAACCTACATAGTCCAAGTGCCTGTTCGTTAACCTAGATAGTTCAAGTGCCCGCTTGGTAACCTAGACAGTCCAAGTGCCTGCTAGGTAACCTACATAGTCCAAGTGCCCGCTAGGGAACCTACATATTCCAAGTGCCTGTTAGTTTACCTAGATAGTCAAAGTGCCTTCTAGGTAACCTAGATAGTCCAAATGCCCGCTAGGATACCCACAGAGTCAAACTGCCCGATAGGGAACCAACATAGTCCAAGTGCCCGCTAAGGGACCTACATAGTCCAAGTGCCCGTTAGGGAACCTACATAGTCCAAGTGCCCTCTAGGGAACCTGCATCGTCCATGTGCCCGCTAGTTAACCTAGATAGTCCAAGTGCCCGCTAGTTAACCTACATAGTCCAAGGTCCGTTAGTTAACCTAGATAGTCCAAGTGCCTTCTAGTTAACCTACATAGTCCAAGGGCCCTCTAGTTAACCTCGATAGTCCAAGTGCCCGCTAGGGGACGTACATAGTCCAAGTGCCCGCTGGGCAACCTAGATAGTCCAAGTGCCCGCTAGATAACCTACATAGTCCAAGTGCCCGCTGAGGAACCTACATAGTCCAAGTGTCCGAAAGGGAACCTACGTATTCCAAGTGCCCGTTAGGGCACCTAGATAGTCCAAGTAACCATAGGGAACCTATATAGTCCAAGTGCCCTCTAGGGAAGCTACATAGTCAAAGTGCCCGCTAGGGAACCTGCATTGTACAAGTGCCCGCTAGTTAACCTAGATAGTCCCAGTGCCCACTAGGTAACCTAGATAGTCCAAGTGCCCGATAGGGAACTTACATAGTCCAAGTGCCCAATGAGGAACCTACATAGTCCAAGTGCCCGATAGGGAATCTTCATATTCCAAGTGCCCGTTAGGGAACCCAGATAGTCCAAGTGCCCATAGGGAACCTATATGGTCCAAGTGCCGTCTAGGGAAGCTACATATTCATAGTGCCCGCTAGGGAACCTGCATTGTCCAAGTGCCCGCTAGTTAACCAAGATCGTCCAAGTGTCCGCTAGTAAACCTACATAGTCCAAGTTCCCGTTAGGTAACCTAGATAGGCCAAGTGCCCGCAAGGTAACCTACATAGTCCAAGTGCCCGCAAGGTAACCTAGATATTCCAAGTTCCGGTTTGCTAACCTAGATAGTCCAAGTGCCCGCTAGGTAACCTACATAGTTCAAGTGCCCATTCGTTAACCTAGATAGTCCAAGTGCCCGCTAGGTAACCTATACTGTACAAGAGCCCGCTAGGTTACGTACATAGTCCAAGTGCACGTTCGTTAACTTAGATAGTCCAAGTCGCGCTAGGTAACCTACATAGTCCAAAGGCCCGCTAGGTAACCTATATAGTCCAAGTGCCCGCTATTTAAACTATAGTCCAAGTGCCCGCTAGGTAACCTACATATTCCAAGTTCCCGCTAGGTAACCAAGATAGTCCAAGTGCCCGTTACCTAACCTAGATAGTCCAAGTGCCCGTTAGGTTACCTACATAGTCCAAGTGCCCGCTAATTAACCTACATAGTCCAAGTGCCCGTTAGGTAACCTAGACAGCACAAGTGCCCGATAGTTAACCTCAATAGTCCAAGTGCCCGCTACTTAACCTATATAGTCCAAGTGCCCGCTAGGGAACCTGCATCATCCAAGTGCCCGCTAGTTAATCTAGATAGTCCAAGTGCCCGCTAGTTAAGCTAGATAGTCCAAGTGGCCGCTAGTTAACCTAGATCGTCCAAGTGCCCGCTAGTTAACCTAGATCGCCCAAGTGCCCGCTAGTTAACCTACATAGTCCAAGGTCCGCTAGTTAACCTAGATATTCCAAGTGCCCGCTAGTTAACCTACATAGTCCAAGGGTCCTCTAGTTAACCTAGATAGTCCAAGTGCCCACTAGGGGAAGTACATAGTCCAAGTGCCCGCTAGGTAACCTAGATAGTCTAAGGGCCCGCTAGTTAACCTACATAGTCCAACTGCCCGATAGGGAACCTACATAGTCCAAGCGATCGCTAAGGGACGAACATAGTCCAAGTGCCCGCTAGGGAACCTACATAGTCCAAGTGCCCGCTAGGTAACCTAGATAGTCCAAGTGCCCGCTAGTTAACCTACATAGTCCAAGTGCCCGCTGAGGAACCTACATAGTCCAAGTGTCCGAAAGGGAACCTACGTATTCCAAGTGCCCATTAGGGCACCTAGATAGTCCAAGTGCCCATAGGGAACCTATATAGTCCAAGTGCCCTCTAGGGAACTTACATAGTCAAAGTGCCCGCTAGGGTACCTGCATTGTACAAGTGCCCTCTAGTTAACCTAGATAGTCCAAGTGCCCGCTAGGTAACCTAGATAGTCCAAGGGCCTGCTAGTTAACCTACATAGTCCAACGGCCCTCTAGTTAACCTAGATAGTCCAAGTGCCCGCTGGAGGACGTACATAGTCCAAGTGCCCGCTAGGTAACCTAGATAGTATACGGGCCCGCTAGTTAACCTACATAGTCCAACTGCCCGATAGGGAACCTACATAGTCCAAGTGCCCGCTAAGGGACGAACATAATCCAAGTGCCCGCTAGGGAACCTGCATAGTCAAAGTGCCCGATAGGTAACCTAGATAGTCCAAGTGCCCGCTAGTAAACCTACATAGTCCAAGTGCCCACTGAGGAACCTGCATAGTCCAAGTGTCCGAAAGGGAAACTACGTATTCCAAGGGCCCATTAGGGCACCTAGATAGTCCAAGTGCCCATAGGGAACCTATATCGTCCAAGTGCCCTCTAGGGAACCTACATAGTCAAAGTGCCCGCTAGGGAACCTGCATTGTACAAGTGCCCTCTAGTTAACCTAGATAGTCCAAGTGCCCGCTAGGTAACCTAGATAGTCCAAGGGCCTGCTAGTTAACCTACATAGTCCAACGGCCCTCTAGTTAACCTAGATAGTCCAAGTGCCCGCTGGAGGACGTACATAGTCCAAGTGCCCGCTAGGTAACCTAGATAGTATACGGGCCCGCTAGTTAACCTACATAGTCCAACTGCCCGATAGGGAACCTACATAGTCCAAGTGCCCGCTAAGGGACGAACATAATCCAAGTGCCCGCTAGGGAACCTGCATAGTCAAAGTGCCCGATAGGTAACCTAGATAGTCCAAGTGCCCGCTAGTAAACCTACATAGTCCAAGTGCCCACTGAGGAACCTGCATAGTCCAAGTGTCCGAAAGGGAACCTACGTATTCCAAGGGCCCATTAGGGCACCTAGATAGTCCAAGTGCCCATAGGGAACCTATATCGTCCAAGTGCCCTCTAGGGAACCTACATAGTCAAAGTGCCCGCTAGGGAACCTGCATTGTACAAGTGCCCTCTAGTTAACCTAGATAGTCCAAGTGCCCGCTAGGTAACCTAAAAAGTCCAAGGGCCCGCTAGTTAACCTCCAAAGTCCAAGTGCCCGATAGGGAACCTACATAGTCCAAGTGCCCAATGAGGAACCTACATAGTCCAAGTGCCCGATAGGGAATCTTCATATTCCAAGTGCCCGTTAGGGAACCCAGATAGTCCAAGTGCCCATAGGGAACCTACATAGTCCAAGTGCCCTCTAGGGAAGCTACATATTCATAGTGCCCGCTAGGGAACCTGCATTGTCCAAGTGCCCGCTAGTTAACCTAGATCGTCCAAGTGTCCGCTAGTAAACCTACATAGTCCAAGTTCCCGTTAGGTAACCTAGATAGGCCAAGTGCCCGCTAGTTAACCTACATAGTACAATGGCCCGCTAGTTGACCTAGATAGTTCAAGTGCCCGCTAGTTAACCTAGATAGTCAAAGTGCCCGCTAGTTAACCTAAGTAGTACAAATGTCCGATAGGGATCCTACATAGTCCAAGTGCCCGCTAGGTAACCTAGATATTCCAAGTTCCGGTTTGCTAACCTAGATTGTCCAAGTGCCCGCTAGGTAACCTACATAGTCCAAGTGCCCATTCGTTAACCTAGATAGTCCATGTGCCCGCTAGGTAACCTATACTGTCCAAGTGCCTGCTAGGTTACCTACATAGTCCAACTGCACGTTCGTTAACTTAGATAGTCCAAGTCGCGCTAGGTAACCTACATAGTCCAAGGGTCACTAGGTAACCTATAGTCCAAGTGTCCTCTAGGTAACCTACATATTCCAAGTTCCCGCTAGGGAACCTAGATAGTCAAAGTGCCCGTTACCTAACCTATATAGTCCAAGTGCCCGTGAGGTTACCTACATAGTCCACGTGCCCGTTCGTTAACCTAGATAGTACAATTGCCCGCTAGGTAACCTACATAGTCCAAGAGCCGGCAGGTAACTTAGACAGTTCAAGTGCCCGTTAGGTTACCTGCATAGTCCAAGTGCCCGTTAGGTAACCTAGATAGTCCAAGTGCCCGCTAGGTAACCTACATAGTCCAAGTGCCCGCTAGGTAACCTAGATAGTCCAAGTACCCGTTAGCTAACCTAGATAGTCCAAGTGCCCGCTAGGTAACCTCCATAGTCCAATTGCCTTCTAGGTAACCTCCATAGTCCAAGTGCCCAGTAATTTACCTATATAGTCCAAGTGCCCGCTAGGGAAACTGCATCGTTCAAGTGCCCGCTAGTTAATCTAGATAGTCCAAGTGCCCGCTAGTTAACCTAGATAGTCCAAGTGCCCGCTATTTAACCTAGATTGTCCAAGTGCCCGCTAGTTAACCTACATAGTCCAAGGTCCGCTAGTTAACCTAGATATTCCAAGTGCCCCTTAGTTAACCTACATAGTCAAAGGGCCCTCTAGTTAACCTAGATAGTCCAAGTGCCCGCTAGGGGACATACATAGTCCAAGTGCCCGCTATGTAACCTAGATAGTCTAAGGGCCCGCTAGATAACCTACATAGTCCAACTGCCCGATAGGGAACCTACATAGTCCAAGTGCACGCTAAGGGACGAACATAGTCCAAGTACCCGCTAGGGAACCTACATAGTCCACGTGCCCGCTAGGTAACCTAGATAGTCCAAGTGCCCGCTAGTTAACCTACATAGTCCAAGTACCCGCTGAGGAACCTACATAGTCCAAGTGTCCGAAAGGGAACCTACGTATTCCAAGTGCCCATTAGGGCACCTAGATAGTCCAAGTGCCCATAGGGAACCTATATCGTCCAAGTGCCCTCTAGGGAACCTACATAGTTAAAGTGCCCGCTAGGGAACCTGCATTGTACAAGTGCCCTCTAGTTAACCTAGATAGTCCAAGTGCGCGCTAGGTAACCTAGATAGTCCAAGGGCCCGCTAGTTAACCTACAAAGTCCAAGTGCCCGATAGGGAACCTACATAGTCCAAGTGCCCAATGAGGAACCTACATAGTCCAAGTGCCCGATAGGGAATCTTCATATTCCAAGTGCCCGTTAGGGAACCCAGATAGTCCAAATACCCATAGGGAACCTACATAGTCCAAGTGCCCTCTAGGGAAGCTACATATTCATAGTGCCCGCTAGGGAACCTGCATTGTCCAAGTGCCCGCTAGTTAACCTAGATCGTCCAAGGGTCCGGTAGTAAACCTACATAGTCCAAGTTCCCGTTAGGTAACCTAGATAGGCCAAGTGCCCGCTAGTTAACCTACATAGTACAATGGCCCGCTAGTTGACCTAGATAGTCCAAGTGCCCGCTAGTTAACCTAGATAGTCAAAGTGCCCGCTAGTTAACCTAAGTAGTACAAATGTCCGATAGGGATCTTACATAGTCCAAGTGCCCGCTAGGTAACCTAGATATTCCAAGTTCCGGTTTGCTAACCTACATAGTCCAAGTGCCCGCTAGGTAACCTACGTAGTACAAGTGCCCATTCGTTAACCTAGATAGTCCAAGTGCCTGCTAGTTAACCTATACTGTCCAAGTGCCCGCTAGGTTACTTACATAGTCCAAGTGCACTTTCGTTAACTTAGATAGTCCAAGTCGCGGTAGGTAACCAACATAGTCCAAGGGCCGGCTAGGTAACCTTTAGAATCCAAGTGCCCACTAGGTAATCTAGATAGTCCAGGTGCCCGTTAGGTAACCTAGATAGTCCAAGTGCCCGCTAGTTAACCTACACAGTCCAAGTGCCCGCTGGTTAACTTAAACAGTCCAAGTGCCCGCTAGGTTACCTGCATAGTCCAAGTGCCCGTTAGGTAACCTAGATAGTCCAAGTGCCCGCTAGATAACCTACATAGTCCAAGTGCCCACTAGGTAACCCAGATAGTCCAAGTACCCGTTAGCTAACCTAGATAGTCCAAGTGCCCGCTAGGTAACCTCCATAGTTCAAGTGCCCGCTAGGTAACCTCCATAGTCCAAGTGCCCGTTCGTTAACCTAGATAGTCCAAGTTCCTGTTAGCTAACTTACATAGTCCAAGTGCCCGTTCGTTAACCTAGATAGTTCAAGTGCCCGCTAGGTAACCTAGACAGTCCAAGTGCCTGCTAGGTAACCTAAATAGTCCAAGTGCCCGTTTGCTAACCTAGATCGTCAAAGGGCCCGCTAGTTAACCTACATATTCCAAGGGCCCGCTAGTTAACCTAGATAGTCCAAGTGCCCGCTAGTTAACCTACATTGTCCAAGTCCCTGATGGGGAACCTACATAGTCCAAGTATCCGCTAGGTAACCTACATAGTCCAAATGCCCGCTAGTAACGTACATAGTCCAAGTGCCCGTTAGGTAACCTAGATAGTCCAAATGCCCGCTAGGGAACCCACATAGCCCAAGTGCCCATTAAAGAACTTACATAATCAAAGCCCTGCTAGGGAACCTACATAGTCCAAGTGCCCGCTAGGGAACCTAGATAGTCTAAGTACCCGTTAGCTAACCTAGATAGTCCAAGTGCCCGCTAGGTAACCTCCATAGTCCAAGTGCCCGCTAGGTAACCTCCATAGTCCAAGTGCCCGTTCGTTAACCTAGATAGTTCAAGTGCCCGCTAGGTAACCTAGACAGTCCAAGTGCCTGCTAGGTAACCTACATAGTCTCAGTGCCCGCTAGGGACCTACATAGTCCAAGTGCCCGCTAGGTAACCTACATAGTCCAAGTGCCCGTTAGTTAACCTAGATAGTCAAAGTGCCTGCTAGGTAACCTAGATAGTCCAAATGCCCGCTAGGGTACCCACATAGTCCAACTGCCCGATAGGGAACCAACATAGTCCAAGTGCCCGCTAAGGGACCGACATAGTCCAAGTGACCGCTAGGGAACCTACATAGTCCAAATGCCCGTTAGGGTACCCACAGAGTCCAACTGCCCGATAGGGAACCAACACAGTCCAAGTGCCCGCTAAGGGACCTACATAGTCCAAGTGCCCGTTAGGGAACCTACATAGTCCAAGTGCCCTCTAGGGAACCTGCATCGTCCAAGTGCCCGCCAGTTAACATAGAGAGTCTACGTTTCCGCTAGTTAACCTAGATAGTCCAAGTGCCCGCTAGTTAACATAGATCGTCCAAGTGCCCGCTAGTTATCCTACATAGTCCAAGGTCCGTTAGTTAACCTAGATAGTCCAAGTGCCCTCTAGATAACCTACATAGTCCAAGGGCCCTCTAGTTAACCTCGATAGTCCAAGTGCCTGCTAGGGGACGTACATAGTCCAAGTGCCCGCTGGACAACCTAGATAGTCCAAGTGCCCACTAGTTAACCTACATAGTCCAAGTGCCCGCTGAGGAACCTACATAGACGAAGTGTCCGAAAGGGAACCTACGTATTCCAAGTGCCCGTTAGGGCACCTAGATAGTCCAAGTAACCATAGGGAACCTATATAGTCCAAGTGCCCTCTAGGGAAGCTACATAGTCAAAGTGCCCGCTAGGGAACCTGCATTGTACAAGTGCCCGCTAGTTAACCTAGATAGTCTAAGTGCCCTCTAGGTAACCTAGATAGTCGAAGGGCCCGCTAGTTAACCTACATAGTCCAAGTGCCCGATAGGGAACCTACATTGTCCAAGTGCCCAATGAGGAACCTACATAATCCAAGTGCCCGATAGGGAATCTTCATATTCCAAGTGCCCGTTAGGGAACCCAGATAGTCCAAGTGCCCATAGGGAACCTATATGGTCCAAGTGCCCTCTAGGGAAGCTACATATTCATAGTGCCCGCAAGGGAATCTGCATTGTCCAAGTGCCCGCTAGTTATCCTAGATCGTCCAAGGGTCCGCTAGTAAACCTACATAGTCCAAGTTCCCGTTAGGTAACCTAGATAGGCCAAGTGCCCGCTAGTTAACCAACATAGTACAATGGCCCGCTAGTTGACCTAGATAGTCCAAGTGCCCGCTAGTTAACCTAGCTAGTCAAAGTGCCCTCTAGTTAACCTAAGTAGTACAAATGTCCAATAGGGATCCTACATAATCCAAGTGCCCGCTAGGTAACCTAGATATTCCAAGTTCCGGTTTGCTAACCTAGATAGTCCAAGTGCCCGCTAGGTAACCTATACTGTCCAAGTGCCCGCTAGGTAACCTATACTGTCCAAGTGCCCGCTAGGTTACTTACATAGTCCAAGTGCACGTTCGTTAACTTAGATAGTCCAAGTCGCGTTAGGTAACCAACATAATCTAAGGGCCGCTAGGTAACCTATATAGCCAAGTGCCCGCTAGTTAACCTATAGTCCAAGTGCCCTCTAGGTAACTTAAACAGTCCAAGTGCCCGTTTGCTAACCTAGATCGTCAAAGGGCCCGCTAGTTAACCTACATAGTCCAAGGGCCCTCTAGTTAACCTAGATAGTCCAAGTGCCAGCTAGTTAACCTACATTGTCCAAGTCCCTGATGGGGAGCCTACATAGTCCAAGTATCCGCTAGGTAACCTACATAGTCCAAATGCCCACTAGTAACGTACGTAGTCCAAATGCCCGTTAGGTAACCTAGATAGTCCAAATGCCCGCTAGGGAACCTACATAGCCCAAGTGCCCGCTAGGTAACCTACATAGTCCAAATGCCCGCCAGAAACCTACATAGTCCAAGTGCAAGAAGGGAACCTACATAATCCAAGTGCCCGCTAGGGAACCTACATAGTCCAAATGCCCGTTAGGTAACCTAGATAGTCCAAATGCCCGCTAGGGTACCCACATTGTCTAAGTGCCCGCGAGATAACCTACATAGTCCAAGTGCCCATTCATTAACCTAGATTTTCCAAGTGCCCTCTAGGTAACCTAGACTGTCCAAGTGCCCGCTTGGTTACCTACATAGTCCACGTGCCCGTTCGTTAACCTAGAAAGTACAAGAGCCCGCTAGTTAACCTACATAGTCCAAGGGCCCGCTAGTTAACCTAGATAGTCCAAGTGCCCGCTAGTTAACCTACATTGTCCATGTCCCTGATGGGGAACCTACATAGTCCAAGTATCCGCTAGGTAACCTACATAGTGCAAATGCCCGCTAGTAACGTACATAGTCCAAGTGCCCGTTAGGTAACCTAGATAGTCCAAATGCCCGCTAGGGAACTCACATAGTCCAAGTGCCCGTTAGAGAACTTAGATAGTCAAAGCCCTGCTAGGGAACCTACATAGTCCAAGTGCCCGCTAGGGAACCTAGATAGTCCAAGTACCCTTTAGCTAACCTAGATAGTCCAAGTGCCCGCTAGGTAACCTACATAGTCCAAGTGCCCGTTCGTTAACCTAGATAGTCCAAGTTCCTGTTAGCTAACCTACATAGTCCAAGTGCCCGTTCGTTAACCTAGATAGTTCAAGTGTCCGCTAGGTAACCTAGACAGTCCAAGTGCCTGCTAGGTAACCTACATAGTCCAAGTGCCCGCTAGGGAACCTACATAGTCCAAGGGCCCGCTAGTTAACCTAGATAGTCCAAGTGCCCGCTAGTTAACCTACATTGTCCAAGTCCCTGATGGGGAACCTACATAGTCCAAGTATCCGCTAGGTAACCTACATAGTCCAAATGCCCGCTAGTAATGTACATAATCCAAGTGCCCGTTAGGTAACCTAGATAGTCCAAATGCCCGCTAGGGAACCCACATAGTCCAAGTGCCCGTTAGAGAACTTACATAGTCAAAGCCCTGCTAGGGAACTTACATAGTCCAAGTGCCCGCTAGGGAACCTAGATAGTCCAAGTACCCGTTAGCTAACCTAGATAGTCCAAGTGCCCGCTAGGTAACCTCCATAGTCCAAGTGCCCGTTCGTTAACCTAGATAGTCCAAGTTCCTGTTAGCTAACCTACATAGTCCAAGTGCGCGTTCGTTAACCTAGATAGTTCAAGTGCCCGCTAGGTAACCTAGACAGTCCAAGTGCCTGCTAGGTAACCTACATAGTCCAAGTGCCCGCTAGGGAACCTACATAGTCCAAGTGCCCGTTAGTTAACCTAGATAGTCAAAGTGCCTTCTAGGTAACCTAGATAGTCCAAATGCCCGCTAGGATACCCACATAGTCCAACTGCCCGATAGGGAACCAACATAGTCCAAGTGCCCGCTAAGGGACCTACATAGTCCAAGTGCCCGTTAGGGAACCTACATAGTCCAAGTGCCCTCTAGGGAACCTGCATCGTCCATGTGCCCGCCAGTTAACATAGATAGTCTAAGTTCCCGCTAGTTAACCTAGATAGTCCAAGTGCCCGCTAGTTAACATAGATCGTCCAAGTGCACGCTAGTTAACCTACATAGTCCAAGGTCCGTTAGTTAACCTAGATAGTCCAAGTGCCCGCTAGGTAACCTAGATAGTCGAAGGGCCCAATGAGGAACCTACATAGTCCAAGTGCCCGATAGGGAATCTTCATATTCCAAGTGCCCGTTAGGGAACCCAGATAGTCCAAGTGCCCAAAGGAAACCTATATGGTCCAAGTGCCCTCTAGGGAAGCTACATATTCATAGTGCCCGCTAGGGAACCTGCATTGTCCAAGTGCCCGCTAGTTAACCAAGATTGTCCAAGTGTCCGCTAGTAAACCTACATAGTCCAAGTTCCCGTTAGGTAACCTAGATAGGCCAATTGCCCGCAAGATAACCTACATAGTCCAAGTGCCCGCTAGGTAACCTAGATATTCCAAGTTCCGGTTTACTAACCTAGATAGTCCAAGTGCCCGGTAGGTAACCTACATAGTCCAAGTGCCCATTCGTTAACCTAGATAGTCCAAGTGCCCGCTAGGTAACCTATACTGTCCAAGTGCCCGCTAGGTTACCTACATAGTCCATGTGCACGTTCGTTAACTTAGATAGTCCAAGTTGCGCTAGGTAACATACATAGACCAAGGGCCCGCTAGGTAACCTATCTAGTCCAAGTGCCCGCTAGTTAAACTATAGTCCAAGTGCCCGCTAGGTAACCTACATATTCCAAGTTCCCGCTAGGTAACCTAGATAGTCCAAGTGCCCGTTACCTAACCTAGATAGTCCAAGTGCCCATTAGGTTACCTACATAGTCCACGTGCCGGTTCGTTAACCTAGATAGTCCAAGTGCCCGCTAATTAACCTACATAGTCCAAGTGCCCGCTAATTAACCTACATAGTCCAAGTGCCCGTTAGGTAACCTAGACAATCCAAGTGCCCGCTAGGTAACCTCCATAGTCCAAGTGCCCGCTAATTAACCTATATAGTCCAAGTGCCCGCTAGGGAACCTTCATCGTCCAAGTGCCCGCTAGTTAATCTAGATAGTCCAAGTGCCCGCTAGTTAACCTACATAGTCCAAGGGCCCTCTATTTAACCTAGATAGTCCAAGTGCCCGCTAGGGGACGTACATAGTCCAAGTGCCCGCTAGGTAACCTAGATATTCTAAGGGCCCGCTAGTTAACCTACATAGTCCAACTGCCCGATAGGGAACCTACATAGTCCAAGATCCCGCTAAGGGATGAACATAGTCCAAGTGCCCGCTAGGGAACCTACATAGTCCAAGTGCCCGCTAGGTAACCTAGATAGTCCAAGTGCCCGCTAGTTAACCTACATAGTCCAAGTGCCCGCTGAGGAACCTACATAGTCCAAGTGTCCGAAAGGGAACCTACGTATTCCAAGTGCCCATTAGGGCACCTAGATAGTCCAAGTGCCCATAGGGAACCTATATGGTCCAAGTGCCCTCTAGGGAAGATACATATTCATAGTGCCCGCAAGGGAACCTGCATTGTCCAAGTGCCCGCTAGTTATCCTAGATCGTCCAAGGGTCCGCTAGTAAACCTACATAGTCCAAGTTCCAGTTAGGTAACCTAGATAGGCCAAGTGCCCGCTAGTTAACCTACATAGTACAATGGCCCGCTAGTTGACCTAGATAGTCCAAGTGCCCGCTAGTTAACCTAGCTAGTCAAAGTGCCCTCTAGTTAACCTAAGTAGTACAAATGTCCAATAGGGATCCTACATAATCCAAGTGCCCGCTAGGTAACCTAGATATTCCAAGTTCCGGTTTGCTAACCTAGATAGTCCAAGTGCCCGCTAGGTAACCTATACTGTCCAAGTGCCCGCTAGGTTACTTACATAGTCCAAGTGCACGTTCGTTAACTTAGATAGTCCAAGTCGCGTTAGGTAACCAACATAATCTAAGGGCCGCTAGGTAACCTATATAGTCCAATTGCCCGCTAGTTAACCCATAGTCCAAGTGCCCTCAAGGTAACTTAAACAGTCCAAGTGCCCGCTAGGTTACCTGCATAGTCCAAGTGCCCGCTAGGTAACCTAGACAGTCCAAGTGCCTGCTAGGTAACCTACATAGTCCAAGTGCCCGTTTGCTAACCTAGATCGTCAAAGGGCCCGCAAGTTAACCTACATAGTCCAAGGGCCCTCTAGTTAACCTAGAGAGTCCAAGTGCCAGCTAGTTAACCTACATTGTCCAAGTCCCTGATGGGGAGCCTACATAGTCCAAGTATCCGCTAGGTAACCTACATAGTCCAAATGCCCACTAGTAACGTACGTAGTCCAAATGCCCGTTAGGTAACCTAGATAGTCCAAATGCCCGCTAGGGAACCTACATAGCCCAAGTGCCCGCTAGGTAACCTACATAGTCCAAATGCCCGCTAGAAACCTACATAGTCCAAGTGCAAGAAGGGAACCTACATAATCCAAGTGCCCGCTAGGGAACCTACATAGTCCAAATGCCCGTTAGGTAACCTAGATAGTCCAAATGCCCGCTAGGGTACCCACATAGTCTAAGTGCCCGCGAGGTAACCTACATAGTCCAAGTGCCCATTCATTAACCTAGATTTTCCAAGTGCCCTCTAGGTAACCTAGACTGTCCAAGTGCCCGCTTGGTTACCTACATAGTCCACGTGCCCGTTCGTTAACCTAGAAAGTACAAGAGCCCGCTAGTTAACCTACATAGTCCAAGGGCCCGCTAGTTAACCTAGATAGTCCAAGTGCCCGCTAGTTAACCTACATTGTCCATGTCCCTGATGGGGAACCTACATAGTCCAAGTATCCGCTAGGTAACCTACATAGTCCAAATGCCCGCTAGTAACGTACATAGTCCAAGTGCCCGTTAGGTAACCTAGATAGTCCAAATGCCCGCTAGGGAACCCACATAGTCCAAGTGCCCGTTAGAGAACTTAGATAGTCAAAGCCCTGCTAGGGAACCTACATAGTCCAAGTGCCCGCTAGGGAACCTAGATAGTCCAAGTACCCGTTAGCTAACCTAGATAGTCCAAGTGCCCGCTAGGTAACCTACATAGTCCAAGTGCCCGTTCGTTAACCTAGATAGTCCAAGTTCCTGTTAGCTAACCTACATAGTCCAAGTGCCCGTTCGTTAACCTAGATAGTTCAAGTGTCCGCTAGGTAACCTAGACAGTCCAAGTGCCTGCTAGGTAACCTACATAGTCCAAGTGCCCGCTAGGGAACCTACATAGTCCAAGGACCCGCTAGTTAACCTAGATAGTCCAAGTGCCCGCTAGTTAACCTACATTGTCCAAGTCCCTGATGGGGAACCTACATAGTCCAAGTATCCGCTAGGTAACCTACATAGTCCAAATGCCCGCTAGTAACGTACATAGTCCAAGTGCCCGTTAGGTAACCTAGATAGTCCAAATGCCAGCTAGGGAACACACATAGTCCAAGTGCCCGTTAGAGAACTTACATAGTCAAAGCCCTGCTAGGGAACTTACATAGTCCAAGTGCCCGCTAGGGAACCTAGATAGTCCAAGTACCCGTTAGCTAACCTAGATAGTCCAAGTGCCCGCTAGGTAACCTCCATAGTCCAAGTGCCCGTTCGTTAACCTAGATAGTCCAAGTTCCTGTTAGCTAACCTACATAGTCCAAGTGCCCGTTCGTTAACCTAGATAGTTCAAGTGCCCGCTAGGTAACCTAGACAGTCCAAGTGCCTGCTAGGTAACCTACATAGTCCAAGTGCCCGCTAGGGAACCTACATAGTCCAAGTGCCCGTTAGTTAACCTAGATAGTCAAAGTGCCTTCTAGGTAACCTAGATAGTCCAAATGCCCGCTAGGATACCCACATAGTCCAACTGCCCGATAGGGAACCAACATAGTCCAAGTGCCCGCTAAGGGACTTACATAGTCCAAGTGCCCGTTAGGGAACCTACATAGTCCAAGTGCCTTCTAGGGAACCTGCATCGTCCATGTGCCCGCCAGTTAACATAGATAGTCTAAGTTCCCGCTAGTTAACCTAGATAGTCCAAGTGCCCGCTAGTTAACATAGATCGTCCAAGTGCCCGCTAGTTAACCTACATAGTCCAAGGTCCGTTAGTTAACCTAGATAGTCCAAGTGCCCGCTAGGTAACCTAGATTGTCCAAGGGCCTGCTAGTTAACCTACATAGTCCAACGGCCCTCTAGTTAACCTAGATAGTCCAAGTCCCCGCTGGAGGACGTACATAGTCCAAGTGCCCGCTAGGTAACCTAGATAGTCTACGGGCCCGCTAGTTAACCTACATAGTCCAACTGCCCGATAGGGAACCTACATAGTCCAAGTGCCCGCTAAGGGACGAACATAGTCCAAGTGCCCGCTAGGGAACCTGCATAGTCAAAGTGCCCGATAGGTAACCTAGATAGTCCAAGTGCCCGCTAGTAAACCTACATAGTCCAAGTGCCCACTGAGGAACCTGCATAGTCCAAGTGTCCGAAAGGGAACCTACGTATTCCAAGTGCCCATTAGGGCACCTAGATTGTCCAAGTGCCCATAGGGAACCTATATCGTCCAAGTGCCCCCTAGGGAACCTCCATAGTCAAAGTGCCCGCTAGGGAACCTGCATTGTACAAGTGCCCTCTAGTTAACCTAGATAGTCCAAGTGCCCGCTAGGTAACCTAGATAGTCCAAGGGCCCGCTAGTTAACCTACAAAGTCCAAGTGCCCGATAGGAACCTACATAGTCCAAGTGCCCAATGAGGAACCTACATAGTCCAAGTGCCCGATAGGGAATCTTCATATTCCAAGTGCCCGTTAGGGAACCCAGATAGTCCAAGTGCCCATAGGGAACCTACATAGTCCAAGTGCCCTCTAGGGAAGCTACATATTCATAGTGCCCGCTAGGGAACCTGCATTGTCCAAGTGCCTGCTAGTTAACCTAGATCGTCCAAGTGTCCGCTAGTAAACCTACATAGTCCAAGTTCCCGTTAGGTAACCTAGATAGGCCAAGTGCCCGCTAGTAAACCTACATAGTACAATGGCCCGCTAGTTGACCTAGATAGTTCAAGTGCCCGCTAGTTAACCTAAGTAGTACAAATGTCCGATAGGGATCCTACATAGTCCAAGTGCCCGCTAGGTAACCTAGATATTCCAAGTTCCGGTTTGCTAACCTAGATAGTCCAAGTGCCCGCTAGGTAACCTACATAGTCCAAGTGCCCATTCGTTAACCTAGATAGTCCAAGTGCCCGCTAGGTAACCTATACTGTCCAAGTGCCTGCTAGGTTACCTACATAGTCCAAGTGCACGTTCGTTAACTTAGATAGTCCAAGTCGCGCTAGGTAACCTACATAGTCCAAGGGCCACTAGGTAACCTATAGTCCAAGTGCCCTCTAGGTAACCTACATATTCCAAGTTCCCGCTAGGTAACCTAGATAGTCAAAGTGCCCGTTACCTAACCTAGATAGTCCAAGTGCCCGTGAGGTTACCTACATAGTCCACGTGCCCGTTCGTTAACCTAGATAGTACAATTGCCCGCTAGGTAACCTACATAGTCCAAGAGCCGGCAGGTAACTTAGACAGTTCAAGTGCCCGCTAGGTTACCTGCATAGTCCAAGAGCCTGTTAGGTAACCTAGATAGTCCAAGTGCCCGCTAGCTAACCTACATAGTCCAAGTGCCCGCTAGGTAACCTAGATTGTCCAAGTACCCGTTAGCTAACCTAGATAGTCCAAGTGCCCGCTAGGTAACCTCCATAGTCCAATTGCCCACTAATTTACCTATATAGTCCAAGTGCCCGCTAGGGAAACTGCATCGGTCAAGTGCCCGCTAGTTAATCTAGATAGTCCAAGTGCCCGCTAGTTAACCTAGATAGTCCAAGTGCCCGCTACTTAACCTAGATCGTCCAAGTGCCCGCTAGTTAACCTACATAGTCCAAGGTCCGCTAGTTAACCTAGATATTCCAAGTGCCCCTTAGTTAACCTACATAGTCAAAGGGCCCTCTAGTTAACCTAGATAGTCCAAGTGCCCGCTAGGGGACATACATAGTCCAAGTGCCCGCTATGTAACCTAGATAGTCTAAGGGCCCGCTAGATAACCTACATAGTACAACTGCCCGATAGGGAACCTACATAGTCCAAGTGCCCGCTAAGGGACGAACATAGTCCAAGTGCCCGCTAGGGAACCTACAAAATCCAAGTGCCCGCTAGGTAACCTAGATAGTCCAAGTGCCCGCTAGTTAACCTACATAGTCCAAGTGCCCGCTGAGGAACCTACATAGTCCAAGTGTCCGAAAGGGAACCTACGTATTCCAAGTGCCCGTTAGGGCACCTAGATAGTCCAAGTAACCATAGGGAACCAATATAGTCCAAGTGCCCTCTAGGGAAGCTACATAGTCAAAGTGCCCGCTAGGGAACCTGCATTGTACAAGTGCCCGCTAGTTAACCTAGATAGTCCAAGTGCCCGCTAGGTAACCTAGATAGTCGAAGGGCCCGCCAGTTAACCTACATAGTCCAAGTGCCCGATAGGGAACCTACATAGTCCAAGTGCCCAATGAGGAACCTACATAGTCCAAGTGCCCGATAGGGAATCTTCATATTCCAAGTGCCCGTTAGGGAACCCAGATAGTCCAAGTGCCCATAGGGAACCTATATGGTCCAATGCCCTCTAGGGAAGCTACATATTCATAGTGCCCGCTAGGGAACCTGCATCGTCCAAGTGCCCGCTAGTTAACCAAGATCGTCCAAGTGTCCGCTAGTAAACCTACATAGTCCAAGTTCCCGTTAGGTAACCTAGATAGGCCAAGTGCCCGCAAGGTGACCTACATAGTCCAAGTGCCCGCTAGGTAACCTACATATTCCAAGTTCCGGTTTACTAATCTAGATAGTCCAAGTACCCGCTAGGTAACCTACATAGTCCAAGTGCCCATTCGTTAACCTAGATAGTCCAAGTGCCCGCTAGGTAACCTATACTGTCCAAGTGCCCGCTAGGTTACCTATATAGTCCATGTGCACGTTCTTTAACTTAGATAGTCCAAGTCGCGCTAGGTAACCTATATAGTCCAAGTGCCCGCTAGTTAAACTATAGTCCAAGTGCCCGCTAGGTAACCTACATATTCCAAGTTCCCGCTAGGTAACCAAGATTGTCCAAGTGCCCGTTACCTAACCTAGATAGTCCAAGTGCCCGTTAGGTTACCTACATAGTCCAAGTGCCCGCTAATTAACCTACATAGTCCAAGTGCCCGTTAGGTAACCTAGACAGTCCAAGTGCCCGATAGTTAACCTCCATAGTCCAAGTGCCCGCTAATTAACCTATATAGTCCAAGTGCCCGCTAGGGAACCTGCATCATCCAAGTGCCCGCTAGTTAATCTAGATAGTCCAAGTGCCCGCTAGTTAAGCTAGATAGTCCAAGTGGCCGCTAGTTAACCTAGATCGTCCAAGTGCCCGCTAGTTAACCTAGATCGCCCAAGTGCCCGCTAGTTAACCTACATAGTCCAAGGTCCGCTAGTTAACCTAGATATTCCAAGTGCCCGCTAGTTAACCTACATAGTCCAAGGGCCCTCTAGTTAACCTAGATAGTCCAAGTGCCCACTAGGGGAAGTACATAGTCCAAGTGCCCGCTAGGTAACCTAGATAGTCTAAGGGCCCGCTAGTTAACCTACATAGTCCAACTGCCCGATAGGGAACCTACATAGTCCAAGCGCTCGCTAAGGGACGAACATAGTCCAAGTGCCCGCTAGGGAACCTACATAGTCCAATTGCCCGCTAGGTAACCTAGATAGTCCAAGTGCCCGCTAGTTAACCTACATAGTCCAAGTGCCCAATGAGGAACCTACATAGTCCAAGTGCCCGATAGGGAATCTTCATATTCCAAGTGCCCGTTAGGGAACCCAGATAGTCCAAGTGCCCGCTAGGTAACCTCCATAGTCCAAGTGCCCGCTAGGTAACCTCCATAGTCCAAGTGCCCGTTCGTTAACCTAGATAGTCCAAGTTCCTGTTAGCTAACCTACATAGTCCAAGTGCCCGTTCGTTAACCTAGATAGTTCAAGTGCCCGCTAGGTAACCTAGACAGGCCAAGTGCCTGCTAGGTAACCTACATAGTCCAAGTGCCCGTTTGCTAACCTAGATCGTCAAAGGGCCCGCTAGTTAACCTACATAGTCCAAGGGCCCGCTAGTTAACCTATATAGTCCAAGTGCCCGCTAGTTAACCTTCATTGTCCAAGTCCCTGATGGGGAACCTACATAGTCCAAGTATCCGCTAGGTAACCTACATAGTCCAAATGCCCGCTAGTAACGTACATAGTCCAAGTGCCCGTTAGGTAACCTAGAAAGTCCAAATGCCCGCTAGGGAACCCACATAGCCCAAGTGCCCAATAAAGAACTTACATATTCAAAGCCCTGCTAGGGAACCTACATAGTCCATGTGCCAGCTAGGGAACCTAGATAGTCCAAGTACCCGTTAGCTAACCTAGATAGTCCAAGTGCCCGCTAGGTAACCTCCATAGTCCAAGTGCCCGCTAGGTAACCTCCATAGTCCAAGTGCCCGTTCGTTAACCTACATAGTCCAAGTTCCTGTTAGCTAACCTACATAATCCAAGTGTCCGTTCGTTAACCTAGATAGTTCAAGTGCCCGCTAGGTAACCTAGACAGTCCAAGTGCCTGCTAGGTAACCTACATAGTCTAAGTGCCCGCTAGGGACCTACATAGTCCAATTGCCCGCTAGGTAACCTACATAGACCAAGTGCCCGTTAGTTAACCTAGATAGTCAAAGTGCCTGCTAGGTAACCTAGATAGTCCAAATGCCTGCTAGGGTACCCACATAGTCCGACTGCCCGATAGGGAACCAACATAGTCCAAGTGCCCGCTAAGGGACCGATATAGTCCAAGTGACCGCTAGGGATCCTACATAGTCCAAATGCCCGTTAGGGTACCCACAGGGTCCAACTGCCCGAAAGGGAACCAACATAGTCCAAGTGCCCGCTAAGGGACCTACGTAGTCCAAGTGCCCGTTAGGGAACCTACATAGTCCAAGTGCCCTCTAGGGAACCTGCATCGTCCAAGTGCCCGCCAGTTAACATAGAGAGTCTAAGTTCCCGCTAGTTAACCTAGATAGTCCAAGTGCCCGCTAGTTAACCTAGATCATCCAAGTGCCCGCTAGTTAACCTACATAGTCCAAGGTCCGTTAGATAACCTAGAGAGTCCAAGTGCCCTCTAGATAACCTACATAGTCCAAGGGCCCTCTAGTTAACCTCGATAGTCCAAGTGCCCGCTAGGGGACGTACATAGTCCAAGTGCCCGCTGGACAACCTAGATAGTCCAAGTCCCCGCTAGTTGACCTACATAGTCCAAGTGCCCGCTTGTTAACCTACATAGTCCAAGTGTCCGAAAGGGAACCTACGTATTCCAAGTGCCCGTTAGGGCACCTAGATAGTCCAAGTAACCATAGTGAACCTATATACTCCAAGTGCCCTCTAGGGAAGCTACATAGTCAAAGTGCCCGCTAGGGAACCTGCATTGTAGAAGTGCCCGCTAGTTAACCTAGATAGTCCAAGTGCCCGCTAGGTAACCTAGATAGTCAAAGGGCCCCCTAGTTAACCTACATAGTCCAAGTGCCCGATAGGGAACCTACATAGTCCAAGTGCCCTCTAGGGAAGCTACATATTCATAGTGCCCGCTAGGGAACCTGCATTTTCCAAGTGCCCGCTAGTTAACCAAGATTGTCCAAGTGTCCGCTAGTAAACCTACATAGTCCAAGTCCCCGTTAGGTAACCTAGATAGGCCAAGTGCCCGCAAGATAACCTACATAGTCCAAGTGCCCGCTAGGTAACCTAGATATTCCAAGTTCCGGTTTACTAACCTAGATAGTCCAAGTGCCCGCTAGGTAACCTACATAGTCCAAGTGCCCATTCGTTAACCTAGGTAGTCCAAGTGCCCCCTAGGTAACCTATAGTGTCCAAGTGCCCGCTAGGTTACCTACATAGTCCAAGTGCACGTTCGTTAACTTAGATAGTCCAAGTTGCGCTAGGTAACATACATAGTCCAAGGGCCCGCTAGGTAACTTATATAGTCCAAGTGCCCGCTAGTTAAACTATAGTCCAAGTGCCCGCTAGGTAACTTACATATTCCAAGTTCCCGCTAGGTAACCTAGATAGTCCAAGTGCCCGTTACCTAACCTAGATAGTCCAAGTGCCCATTAGGTTACCTACATAGTCCACGTGCCGGTTCGTTAACCTAGATAGTCCAAGTGCCCGCTAGGTAACCTACATAGTCCAAGTGCCCGCTAATTAACCTACATAGTCCAAGTGCCCGTTAGGTAACCTAGACAGTCCAAGTGCCCGCTAGGTAACCTCCATAGTCCAAGTGCCCGCTAATTAACCTATATAGTCCAAGTGCCCGCTAGGGAACCTGCATCGGCCAAGTGCCCGCTAGTTAATCTAGATTGTCCAAGTGCCCGCTAGTTAACCTACATAGTCCAAGGGCCCTCTATTTAAACTAGATAGTCCAAGTGCCCGCTAGGGGACGTACATAGTCCAAGTGCCCGCTAGGTAACCTACATAGTCTAAGGGCCCGCTAGTTAACCTACATAGTCCAACTGCCCGATATGGAACTTACATAGTCCAAGATCCCGCTAAGGGACGAACATAGTCCAAGTGCCCGCTAGGGAACCTACATAGTCCAAGTGCCCGCTAGGTAACCTAGATCGTCCAAGTGCCCGCTAGTTAACCTACATGGTCCAAGTGCCCGCTGAGGAACCTACATAGTCCAAGTGTCCGAAAGGGAACCTACGTATTCCAAGTGCCCATTAGGGCACCTAGATAGTCCAAATAACCATAGGGAACCTATATAGTCCAAGTGCCCTCTAGGGAAGCTACATAGTCAAAGTGCCCGCTAGGGAACCTGCATTGTACAAGTGCCCGCTAGTTAACCTAGATAGTCCAAGTGCCCGCTAGGTAACCTAGATAGTCGAAGGGCCCGCTAGTTAACCTACATAGTCCATGTGCCCGATAGGGAACCTACATAGTCCAAGTGCCCAATGAGGAACCTACATAGTCCAAGTGCCCGAGAGGGAATCTTCATATTCCAAGTGCCCGTTAGGGTACCCAGATAGTCCAAGTGCCCATAGGGAACCTATATGGTCCAAGTGCCCTCTAGGGAAGCTACATATTCATAGTGCCCCCTAGGGAACCTGCATCGTCCAAGTGCCCGCTAGTTAACCAAGATCGTCCAAGTGTCCGCTAGTAAACCTACATAGTCCAAGTTCCCGTTAGGTAACCTAGATAGGCCAAGTGCCCGTTACCTAACCTAGATAGTCCAAGTGCCCGTTAGGTTACCTACATAGTCCACGTGCCGGTTCGTTAACCTAGATAGTCCAAGTGCCCGCTAGGTAACCTACATAGTCCAAGTGCCCGCTAATTAACCTACATAGTCCAAGTGCCCGTTAGGTAACCTAGACAGTCCAAGTGCCCGCTAGGTAACCTCCATAGTCCAAGTGCCCGCTAATAAACCTATATAGTCCAAGTGCCCGCTAGGGAACCTGCATCGTCCAAGTGCCCGCTAGTTAATCTAGATGGTCCAAGTGCCCGCTAGTTAAGCTAGATAGTACAAGTGGCCGCTAGTTAACCTAGATCGTCCAAGTGCCCGCTAGTTAACCTACATAGTCCAAGGTCCGCTAGTTAACCTAGATATTCCAAGTGCCTGCTAGTTAACCTACATAGTCCAAGGGCCCTCTATTTAACCTAGATAGTCCAAGTGCCCGCTAAGGGACGTACATAGTCCAAGTGCCCGCTAGGTAACCTAGATAGTCTAAGGGCCCGCTAGTTAACCTACATAGTCCAACTGCCTGATAGGGAATCTACATAGTCCAAGTGCCCGCTAAGGTACGAACATAGTCCAAGGGCCCGCTAGGGAACCTACATAGTCCAAGTGCCTGCTAGGTAACCTAGATAGTCCAAGTGCCCGCTAGTTAACCTACATAGTCCAAGTGCCCGCTGAGGAACCTACATAGTCCAAGTGTCCAAAAGGGAACCTACGTATTCCAACTGCCCATTAGGGCACCTAGATAGTCCAAGTGCCCTCTAGGGAACCTACATAGTCAAAGTGCCCGCTAGGGAACCTGCATTGTACAAGTGCCCTCTAGTTAACCTAGATAGTCCAAGTGCCCGCTAGGTAACCTAGATAGTCCAAGGGCCCGCTAGTTAACCTACATAGTCCAAGTGCCCAATGAGGAACCTACATCGTCCAAGTGCCCGATAGGGAATCTTCATATTCCAAGTGCCCGTTAGGGAACCCAGATTGTCCAAGTGCCCATAGGGAACCTATATAGTCCAAGTTCCCTCTGGGGAAGCTACATATTCATAGTGCCCGCTAGGGAACCTGCATTGTCCAAGTGCCCGCTAGTTAACCTAGATCGTCCAAGTGTCCGCTAGTAAACCTACTTAGTCCAAGTTCCCGTTAGGTAACCTAGATAGGCCAAGTGCCCGCTAGTTAACCTACATAGTACAATGGCCCGCTAGTTGACCTAGATAGTCCAAGTGCCCGCTAGTTAACCTACATAGTCAAAGGGCCCGCTAGTTAACCTAAGTAGTACAAATTTCCGATAGGGATCCTACATAGTCCAAGTGCCCGCTAGGTAACCTAGATATTCCAAGTTCCGGTTTGCTAACCTAGATAGTCCAAGTGCCCGCTAGGTAACCTACGTAGTTCAAGTGCCCATTCATTAACTTAGATAGTCCAAGTCACGGTAGGTAACCAACATAGTCCAAGGGCCGCTAGGTAACCTATATAGTCCAAGTGCCCGCTAATTAAACTATAGTCCAAGTGCCCTCTAGGTAACCTACATATTCCAAGTTCCCGCTAGGTAACCTAGATAGTCCAAGTGCCCGTTACCTAACCTAGATAGTCCAAGTGCCCGTTAGGTTAACTACATAGTCCACGTGCCCGTTCGTTAACGTAGATCGTCCAATTGCCCGCTAGGTAACCTACATAGTCCAAGGGCCGGCTAGGTAACCTTTAGAATCCAAGTGCACGCTAGGTAATCTAGATAGTCCAGGTGCCCGTTATGTAACCTAGATAGTCCAAGTGCCCGCTAGTTAACCTACATAGTCCAAGTGCCCCCTGGTTAACTTAAACAGTCCAAGTGCCCGCTAGGTTACCTGCATAGTCCAAGTGCCCGTTAGGTAACCAAGATAGTCCAAGTGCCCGCTACGTAACCTACATAGTCCAAGTGCCCGCTAGGTAACCTAGATAGTCCAAGTACCCGTTAGCTAACCTAGATAGTCCAAGTGCCCGCTAGGTAACCTCCATAGTCCAAGTGCCCGCTAGGTAACCTCCATAGTCCAAGTGCCCGTTCGTTAACCTAGATAGTCCAAGTTCCTGTTAGCTAACCTACATAGTCCAAGTGCCATTTCGTTAACCTAGATAGTTCAAGTGCCCGCTAGGTAACCAAGACAGTCCAAGTGCCTGCTAGGTAACCTACATAGTCCAAGTGCCCGTTTGCTAACCTAGATCGTCAAAGGGCCCACTATTTAACCTACATAGTCCAAGGGCTCTCTAGTTAACCTAGATAGTCCAAGTGCCCGCTAGTTAACCTACATTGTCCAAGTCCCTGATGGGGAACGTACATAGTCCAAGTATCCGCTAGGTAACCTACATAGTCCAAATGCCCGCTAGTAACGTACATAGTCGAAGTGCCCGTTAGGTAAACTAGATAGTCCAAGTGCCCGCTAGGGAACACACATAGTCCAAGTGCCCGTTAGAGAACTTACATAGTCAAAGCCCTGCTAGGGAACCTACATAGTCCAAGTGCCCGCTAGGGAACCTAGATAGTCCACGTACACGTTAGCTAACCTAGATAGTCCAAGTGCCTGCTAGGTAACCTCCATAGTCCAAGTGCCCGCTAGGTAACCTCCATAGTCCAACTGCCCGTTCTTTAACCTATATAGTCCAAGTTCCTGTTAGCTAATCTACATAGTCCAAGTGCCCGTTCGTTAACCTAGATAGTTCAAGTGCCCGCTAGGTAACCTAGACAGTCCAAATGCCTGCTAGGTAACCTACATAGTCCAAGTGCCCAATGAGGAACCTACATAGTCTACGTGCCCGATAGGGAAACTTCATATTCCAAGTGCCCGTTAGGGAACCCAGATAGTCCAAGTGCCCATAGGGAACCTATATGGTCCAAGTGCCCTCTAGGGAAGCTACATATTCATAGTGCCCGCTAGGGAACCTGCATTGTCCAAGTGCCCGCTAGTTAACCAAGATTGTCCAAGTGTCCGCTAGTAAACCTACATAGTCCAAGTTCCCGTTAGGTAACGTAGATAGGCCAAGTGCCCGCAAGGTAACCTACATAGTCCAAGTGCCCGCTAGGTAACCTAGATATTCCAAGTTCCAGTTTACTAACCTAGATAGGCCAAGTGCCCGCTAGGTAACCTACATGGTCCAAGTGCCCATTCGTTAACCTAGATAATCCAAGTGCCCGCTAGGTAACCTATACTGTCCAAGTGCCCGCTAGGTTACCTACATAGTCCAAGTGCACGTTCGTTAACTTAGATAGTCCAAGTCGCGCTAGGTAACCTATATAGTCCAAGGGCCCGCTAGGTAACCTATATAGTCCAAGTGCCCGCTAGTTAAACTATAGTCCAAGTGCCCGCTAGGTAACCTACATATTCCAAGTTCCCGCTAGGTAATCTAGATAGTCCAAGTGCCCGTTACCTAACCTACATAGTCCAAGTGCCCGTTAGGTTACCTACATAGTCCACGTGCCGGTTCGTTAACCTAGATAGTCCAAGTGCCCGCTAGGTAACCTACATAGTCCAAGTGCCCGCTAATTAACCTACATAGTCCAAGTGCCCGTTAGGTAACCTAGACAGTCCAAGTGCCCGCTAGGTAACCTCCATAGTCCAAGTGCCCGCTAATAAACCTATATAGTCCAAGTGCCCGCTAGGGAACCTGCATCGTCCAAGTGCCCGCTAGTTAATCTAGATAGTCCAAGTGCCCGCTAGTTAAGCTAGATAGTCCAAGTGGCCGCTAGTTAACCTAGATCGTCCAAGTGCCCGTTAGGTTACCTACATAGTCCACGTGCCGGTTCGTTAACCTAGATAGTCCAAGTGCCCGCTAGGTAACCTACATAGTCCAAGTGCCCGCTAATTAACCTACATAGTCCAAGTGCCCGTTAGGTAACCTAGACAGTCCAAGTGCCCGCTAGGTAACCTCCATAGTCCAAGTGCCCGCTAATAAACCTATATAGTCCAAGTGCCCGCTAGGGAACCTGCATCGTCCAAGTGCCCGCTAGTTAATCTAGATAGTCCAAGTGCCCGCTAGTTAAGCTAGATAGTCCAAGTGGCCGCTAGTTAACCTAGATCGTCCAAGTGCCCGCTAGTTAACCTACATAGTCCAAGGTCCGCTAGTTAACCTAGATATTCCAAGTGCCCGCTAGTTAACCTACATAGTCCAAGGGCCCTCTATTTAACCTAGATAGTCCAAGTGCCCGCTAGGGGACGTACATAGTCCAAGTGCCCGCTAGGTAACCTAGATAGTCTAAGGGCCCGCTAGTTAACCTACATAGTCCAACTGACCGATAGGGAACCTACATAGTCAAAGTGTCCGCTAAGGTACGAACATAGTCCAAGTGCCCGCTAGTTAACCTACATAGTCCAAGTGCCCGCTGAGGAACCTACATAGTCCAAGTGTCCGAAAGGGAACCTACGTATTCCAAGTGCCCATTAGGGCACCTAGATAGTCCAAGTGCCCATAGGGAACCTATATAGTCCAAGTGCCCTCTAGGTAACTTAAACAGTCCAAGTGCCCGCTAGGTTACCTGCATAGTCCAAGTGCCCGTTAGGTAACCTAGATAGTCCAAGTGCCCGCTAGGTAACCTCCATAGTCCAAGTGCCCGCTAGGTAACATCCATAGTCCAAGTGCCCGTTCGTTAACCTAGAGAGTCCAAGTTCCTGTTAGCTAACCTACATAGTCCAAGTGCCCGTTCGTTAACCTAGATAGTTCAAATGCCCGCTAGGTAACCTAGACAGTCCAAGTGCCTGCTAGGTAACCTACATAGTCCAAGTGCCCGTTTGCTAACCTAGATCGTCAAAGGGCCCGCTAGTTAACCTACATAGTCCAAGGGCCCTCTAGTTAACCTAGATAGTCCAAGTGCCCGCTAGTTAACCTACATTGTCCAAGTCCCTGATGGGGAACGTACATAGTCCAAGTATCCGCTAGGTAACCTACATAGTCCAAATGCCCACTAGTAACGTACGTAGTCCAAATGCCCGTTAGGTAACCTAGATAGTCCAAATGCCCGCTAGGGAACCTACATAGCCCAAGTGCCCGCTAGGTAACCTACATAGTCCAAATGCCCGCTAGAAACCTACATAGTCCAAGTGCAAGAAGGGAACCTACGTAATCCAAGTTCCCGGAGGGAACCTACATATTCCAAATGCCCGTTAGGTAACCTAGATAGTCCAAATGCCCGCTAGGGTACCCACATAGTCTAAGTGCCCGCGAGGTAACCTACATTGTCCAAGTGCCCATTCATTAACCTAGATTTTCCAAGTGCCCTCTAGGTAACCTACACTGTCCAAGTGCCCGCTTGGTTACCTACATTGTCCACGTGCCCGTTCGTTAACCTAGATAGTACAAGAGCCCGCTAGTTAACCTACATAGTCCAAGGGCCCGCTAGTTAACCTAGATAGTCCAAGTGCCCGCTAGTTAACCTACATTGTCCAAGTCCCTGATGGGGAACCTACATAGTCCAAGTATCCGCTAGGTAACCTACATAGTCCAAATGCCCGCAAGTAACGTACATAGTCCAAGTGCCCGTTAGGTAACCTAGATAGTCCAAATGCCCGCTAGGGAACCCACATAGTCCAAGTGCCCGTTAGAGAACTTACATAGTCAAAGTCCTGCTAGGGAACCTACATAGTCCAAGTGCCCGCTAGGTAACCTAGATAGTCCAAGTACCCGTTAGCTAACCTAGATAGTCCAAGTGCCCGCTAGGTAACCTCCATAGTCCAAGTGCCCGCTAGGTAACCTCCATAGTCCAAGTGCCCGTTCGTTAACCTAGATAGTCCAAGTTCCTGTTAGCTAACCTACATAGTCCAAGTGCCCGTTCGTTAACCTAGATAGTTCAAGTGCCCGCTAGGTAACCTAGACAGTCCAAGTGCCTGCTAGGTAACCTACATAGTCCAAGTGCCCATTTGCTAACCTAGATCGTCAAAGGGCCCGCTAGTTAACCTACATAGTCCAAGTGCCCGATAGGTAACCTACATAGTCCAAGTGCCCAATGAGGAACCTACATAGTCCACGTGCCCGATAGGGAAACTTTATATTCCAAGTGCCCGTTAGGGAAACCAGATAGTCCAAGTGCCCATAGGGAACCTATATGGTCCAAGTGCCCTCTAGGGAAGCTACATATTCATAGTGCCCGCTAGGGAACCTGCATTGTCCAAGTGCCCGCTAGTTAACCAAGATTGTCCAAATGTCCGCTAGTAAACCTACATAGTCCAAGTTCCCGTTAGGTAACCTACATAGTCCAAGTGCCTGCTAGGTAACCTAGATATTCCAAGTTCCAGTTTACTAACCTAGATAGGCCAAGTGCCCGCTAGGTAACCTACATAGTCCAAGTGCCCATTCGTTAACCTAGACAGTCCAAGTGCCCGCTAGGTAACCTATACTGTCCAAGTGCCCGCTAGGTTACCTACATAGTCCAAGTGCACGTTCGTTAACTTAGATAGTCCAAGTCGCGCTAGGTAACCTATATAGTCCAAGGGCCCGCTAGGTAACCTATATAGTCCAAGTGCCCGCTAGTTAAACTATAGTCCAAGTGCCCGCTAGGTAACCTACATATTCCAAGTTCCCGCTAGGTAACCTAGATAGTCCAAGTGCCCGTTACCTAACCTACATAGTCCAAGTGCCCGTTAGGTTACCTACATAGTCCACGTGCCGGTTCGTTAACCTAGATAGTCCAAGTGCCCGCTAGGTAACCTACATAGTCCAAGTGCCCGCTAATTAACCTACATAGTCCAAGTGCCCATTAGGTAACCTAGACAGTCCAAGTGCCCGCTAGGTAACCTCCATAGTCCAAGTGCCCGCTAATAAACCTATATATTCCAAGTGCCCGCTAGGGAACCTGCATCGTCCAAGTGCCCGCTAGTTAATCTAGATAGTCCAAGTGCCCGCTAGTTAAGCTAGATAGTCCAAGTGGCCGCTAGTTAACCTAGATCGTCCAAGTGCCCGCTAGTTAACCTACATAGTCCAAGGTCCGCTAGTTAACCTAGATATTCCAAGTGCCCGCTAGTTAACCTACATAGTCCAAGGGCCCTCTATTTAACCTAGATAGTCCAAGTGCCCGCTAGGGGACGTACATAGTCCAAGTGCACGCTAGGTAACCTAGATAGTTTAAGGGTCCGCTAGTTAAACTACATAGTCCAACTGCCCGATAGGGAACCTACATAGTCCAAGTGTCCGCTAAGGTACCAACATAGTCCAAGTGCCCGCTAGGGAACCTACATAGTCCAAGTGCCCGCTAGGTAACCTAGATAGTCCAAGTGCCCGCTAGTTAACCTACATAGTCCAAGGGCCCTCTATTTAACCTAGTTAGTCCAAGTGCCCGCTAGGGGACGTACATAGTCCAAGTGCCCGCTAGGTAACCTAGATAGTCTAAGGGCCCGCTAGTTAACCTACATAGTCCAACTGCCCGATAGGGAACCTACATAGTCCAAGTGTCCGCTAAGGTACGAACATAGTCCAAGTGCCCGCTAGTTAACCTACATAGTCCAAGTGCCCGCTGAGGAACCTACATAGTCCAAGTGTCCGAAAGGGAACCTACGTATTCCAAGTGCCCATTAGGGCACCTAGATAGTCCAAGTGCCCATAGGGAACCTATATAGTCCAAGTGCCCTCTAGGGAACCTACATAGTCAAAGTGCCCACTAGGGAACCTGCATTGTACAAGTGCCCTCTAGTTAACCTAGATAGTCCAAGTGCCCGCTAGGTAACCTAGATAGTCGAAGGGCCCGCTAGTTAACCTACATAGTCCAAGTGCCCAATGAGGAACCTACATAGTCCAAGTGCCCGATAGGGAATCTTCATATTCCAAGTGCCCGTTAGGGAACCCAGATTGTCCAAGTGCCCATAGGGAACCTATATAGTCCAAGTTCCCTCTAGGGAAGCTACATATTCATAGTGCCCGCTAGGGAACCTGCATTGTCCAAGTGACCGCTAGTTAACCTAGATCGTCCAAGGGTCCGCTAGTAAACCTACATAGTCCAAGTTCCCGTTAGGTAACCTAGATAGGCCAAGTGCCCGCTAGTTAACCTACATAGTACAATGGCCCGCTAGTTGACCTAGATAGTCCAAGTGCCCGCTAGTTAACCTAGATAGTCAAAGTGCCCGCTAGTTAACCTAAGTAGTACAAATGTCCAATAGGGATCCTACATATTCCAAGTGCCCGCTAGGTAACCTAGATATTCCAAGTTCCGGTTTGCTAACCTAGATAGTCAAGTGCCCGCTATGTAACCTATACTGTCCAAGAGCCCGCTAGGTTACTTACATAGTCCAAGTGCACGTTCGTTAACTTAGATAGTCCAAGTCGCGGTAGGTAACCAACATAGTCTAAGGGCCGCTAGGTAACCTATATAGTCCAAGTGCCCGCTAGTTAACCTATAGTCCAAGTGCCCTGTAGGTAACTTAAACAGTCCAAGTGACCGCTAGGTTACCTGCATAGTCCAAGTGCCCGTTAGGTAACCTAGATAGTCCAAGTGCCCGCTAGGTAACCTCCATAGTCCAAGTGCCCGCTAGGTAACATCCATAGTCCAAGTGCCCGTTCGTTAACCTAGATAGTCCAAGTTCCTGTTAGCTAACCTACATAGTCCAAGTGCCCGTTCGTCAACCTAGATAGTTCAAGTGCCCGCTAGGTAACCTAGACAGTCCAAGTGCCTGCTAGGTAACCTACATAGTCCAAGTGCCCGTTTGCTAACCTAGATCGTCAAAGGGCCCGCTAGTTAACCTACATAGTCCAAGGGCCCTCTAGTTAACCTAGATAGTCCAAGTGCCCGCTAGTTAACCTACATTGTCCACGTCCCTGATGGGGAACGTACATAGTCCAAGTATCCGCTAGGTAACCTACATAGTCTAAATGCCCACTAGTAACGTACGTAGTCCAAATGCCCGTTAGGTAACCTAGATAGTCCAAATGCCCGCTAGGGAACCTACATAGCCCAAGTGCCCGCTAGGTAACCTACATAGTCCAAATGCCCGCTAGAAACCTACATAGTCCAAGTGCAAGAAGGGAACCTACGTAATCCAAGTTCCCGCTAGGGAACCTCCATAGTCCAAGTGCCCGCTAATAAACCTATATAGTCCAAGTTCCCGCTAGGGAACCTGCATCGTCCAAGTGCCCGCTAATTAATCTAGATAGTCCAAGTGCCCGCTAGTTAAGCTAGATAGTCCAAGTGGCCGCTAGTTAACCTAGATCGTCCAAGTGCCCGCTAGTTAACCTACATAGTCCAAGGTCCGCTAGTTAACCTAGATATTCCAAGTGCCCGCTAGTTAACCTACATAGTCCAAGGGCCCTCTATTTAACCTAGATAGTCCAAGTGCCCGCTAGGGGACGTACATAGTCCAAGTGCACGCTAGGTAACCTAGATAGTCTAAGGGCCCGCTAGTTAACCTACATAGTCCAACTGCCCGATAGGGAACCTACATAGTCCAAGTGTCCGCTAAGGTACGAACATAGTCCAAGTGCCCGCTAGGGAACCTACATAGTCCAAGTGCCCGCTAGGTAACCTAGATAGTCCAAGTGCCCGCTAGTTAACCTACATAGTCCAAGTGCCCGCTGAGGAACCTACATAGTCCAAGTGTCCGAAAGGGAACCTACGTATTCCAAGTCCACATTAGGGCACCTAGATAGTCCAAGTGCCCATAGGGAACCTATATAGTCCAAGTGCCTGCTAGGTAACCTACATAGTCTCAGTGCCCGCTAGGGACCTACATAGTCCAAGTGCCCGCTAGGTAACCTACATAGTCCAAGTGCCCGTTAGTTAACCTAGATAGTCAAAGTGCCTGCTAGGTAACCTAGATAGTCCAAATGCCCGCTAGGGTACCCACATAGTCCAACTGCCCGATAGGGAACCAACATAGTCCAAGTGCCCGCTAAGGGACCGACATAGTCCAAGTGACCGCTAGGGAACCTACATAGTCCAAATGCCCGTTAGGGTACCCACAGAGTCCAACTGCCCGATAGGGAACCAACATAGTCCAAGTGCCCGCTAAGGGACCTACATAGTCCAAGTGCCCGTTAGGGAACCTACATAGTCCAAGTGCCCTCTAGGGAACCTGCATCGTCCAAGTGCCCGCCAGTTAACATAGAGAGTCTAAGTTCCCGCTAGTTAACCTAGATAGTCCAAGTGCCCGCTAGTTAACATAGATCGTCCAAGTGCCCGCAAGTTAACCTACATAGTCCAAGGTCCGTTAGTTAACCTAGATAGTCCAAGTGCCCTCTAGATAACCTACATAGTCCAAGGGCCCTCTAGTTAACCTCGATAGTCCAAGTGCCCGCTAGGGGACGTACATAGTCCAAGTGCCCGCTGGACAACCTAGATAGTCCAAGTGCCCGCTAGTTAACCTACATAGTCCAAGTGCCCGCTGAGGAACCTACATAGACGAAGTGTCCGAAAGGGAACCTACGTATTCCAAGTGCCCGTTAGGGCACCTAGATAGTCCAAGTAACCATAGGGAACCTATATAGTCCAAGTGCCCTCTAGGGAAGCTACATAGTCAAAGTGCCCGCTAGGGAACCTGCATTGTACAAGTGCCCGCTAGTTAACCTAGATAGTACAAGTGCCAGTTAGGTAACCTAGATAGTCGAAGGGCCCGCTAGTTAACCTACATAGTCCAAGTGCCCGATAGGGAACCAACATAGTCCAAGTGCCCGATAGGGAATCTTCATATTCCAAGTGCCCGTTAGGGAACCCAGATAGTCCAAGTGCCCATAGGGAACCTATATGGTCCAAGTGCCCTCTAGGGAAGCTACATATTCATAGTGCCCGCTAGGGAACCTGCATTGTCCAAGTGCCCGCTAGTTAACCAAGATTGTCCAAGTGTCCGCTAGTAAACCTAAACAGTCCAAGTTCCCATTAGGTAACCTAGATAGGCCAAGTGCCCGCTAGTTAACCTACATAGTGCAAGTGCCCGCTGAGGAACCTACATAGTCCAAGTGTCCGAAAGGGAACCTATGTATTCCAAGTCCCCATTAAGGCACCTAGAGAGTCCAAGTGCCGATAGGGAACCTATATAGTCCAAGTGCACTCTAGGGAACCTACATAGTCAAAGTGCCCGCTAGGGAACCTGCATTGTACAAGTGCCCACTAGTTAACCTAGATAGTCCAAGTGCCCGCTAGGTAACCTAGATAGTCCAAGGGCCCGCTAGTTAACCTACATAGTCCAAGTGCCCAATGAGGAACCTACATAGTCCAAGTGCCCGATAGGGAATCTTCATATTCCAAGTGCCCGTTAGGGAACCCAGATTGTCCAAGTGCCCATAGGGAACCTATATAGTCCAAGTTCCCTCTAGGGAAGCTACATATTCATAGTGCCCGCTAGTTAACCTACATTTTCCAAGTCCCTGATGGGGAACCTACATAGTCCAAGTATCCACTAGGTAACCTACATAGTCCAAATGCCCGCTAGTAACGTACATAGTCCAAGTGCCCGTTAGGTAACCTAGATAGTCCAAATGCCCGCTAGGGAACCCACATAGTCCAAGTGCCCGTTAGAGAACTTACATAGTCAAAGCCCTGCTAGGGAACCTACATAGTCCAAGTGCCCGCTAAGTAACCTAGATAGTCCAAGTATCCGTTAGCTAACCTAGATAGTCCAAGTGTCCGCTAGGTAACCTCCATAGTCCAAGTGCCCGTTCGTTAACCTAGATAGTCCAAGTTCCTGTTAGCTAACCTCCATAGTCCAAGTGCCCGTTCGTTAACCTAGATAGTTCAAGTGCCCGCTAGGTAACCTAGACAGTCCAAGTGCCTGCTAGGTAACCTACATAGTCCAAGTGCCCGTTTGCTAACCTAGATCGTCAAAGGGCCCGCTAGTTAACCTACATAGTCCAAGGGCCCTCTAGTTAACCTAGATAGTCCAAGTGCCCGCTAGTTAACCTACATTGTCCAAGTCCCTGATGGGGAACCTACATAGTCCAAGTATCCGCTAGGTAACCTACATAGTCCAAATGCCCACTAGTAACGTACGTAGTCCAAATGCCCGTTAGGTAACCTACATAGTCCAAATGCCCGCTAGAAACCTACATAGTCCAAGTGCAAGAAGGGAACCTACATAATCCAAGTGCCCGCTAGGGAACCTACATAGTCCAAATGCCCGTTAGGTAACCTAGATAGTCCAAATGCCCGCTAGGGTACCCACATAGTCTAAGTGCCCGCGAGGTAACCTACATAGTCCAAGTGCCGATTCATTAACCTAGATTTTCTAAGTGCCCTCTAGGTAACCTAGACTGTCCAAGTGCCCGCTTGGTTACCTATATAGTCCACGTGCCCGTTCGTTAACCTAGATAGTACAAGAGCCCGCTAGTTAACCTACATAGTGCAAGGGCCCGCTAGTTAACCTAGATAGTCCAAGTGCCCGCTAGTTAACCTACATTGTCCAAGTCCCTGATGGGGAACCTACATAGTCCAAGTGTCCGCTAGGTAACCTACATAGTCCAAATGCCCGCTAGTAACGTACATAGTCCAAGTGCCCGTTAGGTAACCTAGATAGTCCAAATGCCCGCTAGGGAACCCACATAGTCCAAGTGCCCGTTAGAGAACTTACATAGTCAAAGCCCTGCTAGGGAACCTACATAGTCCAAGTGCCCGCTAGGGAACCTAGATAGTCCAAGTACCCGTTAGCTAACCTAGATAGTCCAAGTGCCCGCTAGGTAACCTACATAATCCAAGTGCCCGTTCGTTAACCTAGATAGTCCAAGATCCTGTTAGCTAACCTACATAGTCCAAGTGCCCGTTCATTAACCTAGATAGTTCAAGTGCCCGCTAGGTAACCTAGACAGTCCAAGTGCCTGCTAGGTAACCTACATAGTCCAAGTGCCCGCTAGTTAACCTAGATAGTCCAAGTGCCCGCTAGTTAACCTACATTGTCCAAGTCCCTGATGGGGAACCTACATTATCCAAGTATCCGCTAGGTAACCTACATAGTCCAAATGCCCGCTAGTAACGTACATAGTCCAAGTGCCCGTTAGGTAACTTAGATAGTCCAAATGCCCGCTAGGGAACCCACATAGTCCAAGTGCCCGTTAGAGAACTTACATAGTCAAAGTCCTGCTAGGGAACCTACATAGTCCAAGTGCCTGCTAGGGAACCTAGATAGTCCAAGTACCCGTTAGCTAACCTAGATAGTCCAAGTGCCCGCTAGGTAACCTACATAATCCAAGTGCCCTTTCGTTAACCTAGATAGTCCAAGTTCCTGTTAGCTAACTTACATAGTCCAAGTGCCTGTTCGTTAACCTAGATAGTTCAAGTGCCCGCTAGGTAACCTAGACAGTCCAAGTGCCTGCTAGGTAACCTACATAGTCCAAGTGCCCGCTAGGGAACCTACATATTCCAAGTGCCCGTTAGTTTACCTAGATAGTCAAAGTGCCTTCTAGGTAACCTAGATAGTCCAAATGCCCGCTAGGATACCCACAGAGTCCAACTGCCCGATAGGGAACCAACATAGTCCAAGTGCCCGCTAAGGGACCTACATAGTCCAAGTGCCCGTTAGGGAACATACATAGTCCAAGTGCCCTCTAGGGAACCTGCATCATCCATGTGCCCGCTAGTTAACCTAGATAGTCCAAGTGCCCGCTAGTTAACCTACATAGTCCAAGGTCCGTTAGTTAACCTAGATAGTCCAAGTGCCCTCTAGTTAACCTACATAGTCCAAGGGCCCTCTAGTTAACCTCGATAGTCCAAGTGCCCACTAGGGGACGTACATAGTCCAAGTGCCCGCTGGGCAACCTAGATAGTCCAAGTGCCCGCTAGATTACCTACATAGTCCAAGTGCCCGCTGAGGAACCTACATAGTCCAAGTGTCCGAAAGGGAACCTACGTATTCCAAGTGCCCGTTAGGGCACCTAGATAGTCCAAGTAACCATAGGGAACCTATATAGTCCAAGTGCCCTCTAGGGAAGCTACATAGTCAAAGTGCCCGCTAGGGAACCTGCATTGTACAAGTGTCCGCTAGTTAACCTAGATAGTCCAAGTGCCCACTAGGTAACCTAGATAGTCGAAGGGCCCGCTAGTTAACCTACATAGTCCAAGTGCCCGATAGGGAACCTACATAGTCCAAGTGCCCAATGAGGAACCTACATAGTCCAAGTGCCCGATAGGGAATCTTCATATTCCAAGGGCCTGTTAGGGAACCCAGATAGTCCAAGTGCCCATAGGGAACCTATATGGTCCAAGTGCCCTCTAGGGAAGCTACATATTCATAGTGCCCGCTAGGGAACCTGCATCGTCCAAGTGCCCGCTAGTTAACCTACATTGTCCAAGTCCCTGATGGGGAACCTACATAGTCCAAGTATCCGCTAGGTAACCTACATAGTCCAAATGCCCGCTAGTAACGTACATAGTCCAAGTGCGCGCTAGGTAACCTACATATTCCAAGTTCCCACTAGGTAACCTAGATGGTCCAATTGCCCGCCAGGTAACCTACATAGTCCAAGAGCCGGCAGGTAACTTAGATAGTTCAAGTGCCCGCTAGGTTAGCTGCATAGATAGTTACCTAACCTAGATAGTCCAAGTGCCCGTTAGGTTACCTACATAGTCCACGTGCCCGTTCGTTAACCTAGATAGTACAATTGCCCGCTAGGTAACCTACATAGTCCAAGAGCCGGCAGGTAACTTAGACAGCTAAAGTGCCCGCTAGGTTACCTGCATAGTCCAAGTGCCCGTTAGGTAACCTAGATAGTCCAAGTGCCCGCTAGGTAACCTACATAGTCCAAGTGCCCGCTAGGTAACCTAGATAGTCCAAGTACCCGTTAGCTAACCTAGATAGTCCAAGTGCCCGCTAGGTAACCTCCATAGTCCAAGTTCCCGTTAGGTAACCTAGATAGGCAAAGTGCCCGCTAGTTAACCTACATAGTACAATGGCCCGCTAGTTGACCTAGATAGTCCAAGTGCCAGCTAGTTAACCTAGATAGTCAAAGTGCCCGCTAGTTAACCTAAGTAGTACAAATGTCCGATAGGGATCCTACATAGTCCAAGTGCCTGCTAGGTAACCTAGATATTCCAAGTTCCGGTTTGCTAACCTAGATAGTCCAAGTGCCCGCTAGGTAACCTACGTAGTACAAGTGCCCATTCGTTAACCTAGATAGTCCAAGTGCCTGCTAGTTAACCTATACTGTCCAAGTGCCCGCTAGGTTACTTACATAGTCCAAGTGCACTTTCGTTAACTTAGATAGTCCAAGTCGCGGTAGGTAACCAACATAGTCCAAGGGCCGCTAGGTAACCTATATAGCCCAAGTGCCCGCTACTTAGCCTATAGTCCAAGTGCCCTCTAGGTAACCTACATATTCCATGTTTCCGCTAGGTAATCTAGATAGTCCAAGTGCCCGTTACATAACCTAGATAGTCCAAGTGCCCGTTAGGTTACCTACATAGTCCACGTGCCCGTTCGTTAACCTAGATAGTCCAATTGCCCGCTAGGTAACCTACATAGTCCAAGGGCCGGCTAGGTATCCTTTAGAATCCAAGTGCCCACTAGGTAATCTAGATAGTCCAGGTGCCCGTTAGGTAACCTAGATAGTCCAAGTGCCTGCTAGTTAACCTACACAGTCCAAGTGCCCGCTGGTTAACTTAAACAGTCCAAGTGCCCGCTAGGTTACCTGCATAGTCCAAGTGCCCGTTAGGTAACCTAGATAGTCCAAGTGCCCGCTAGGTAACCTACATAGTCCAAGTGCCCACTAGGTAACCTAGATAGTCCAAGTACCCGTTAGCTAACCTAGATAGTCCAAGTGCCCGTTAGGTTACCTACATAGTCCAGGTGCCCGTTCGTTAACCTAGATAGTCCAATTGCCGGCTAGGTAACCTACATAGTCCAAGGGCCGGCTAGGTAACCTTTAGAATCCAAGTGCCCACTAGGTAATCTAGATAGTCCAGGTGCCCGTTAGGTAACCTAAATAGTCCAAGTGCCCGCTAGTTAACCTACACAGTCCAAGTGCCCGCTGGTTAACTTAAACAGTCCAAGTGCCCGCTAGGTTACCTGCATAGTCCAAGTGCCCGTTAGGTAACCTAGATAGTCCAAGTGCCCGCTAGGTAACCTACATAGTCCAAGTGCCCACTAGGTAACCTAGATAGTCCAAGTACCCGTTAGCTAACCTAGATAGTCCAAGTGCCCGCTAGGTAACCTCCATAGTTCAAGTGCCCGCTAGGTAACCTCCATAGTCCAAGTGCCCGTTCGTTAACCTAGATAGTCCAAGTTCCTGTTAGCTAACTTACATAGTCCAAGTGCCCGTTCGTTAACCTAGATAGTCCAAGTGCCTGCTAGGTAACCTAAATAGTCCAAGTGCCCGTTTGCTAACCTAGATCGTCAAAGGGCCCGCTAGTTAACATACATAGTCCAAGTGCCCGTTAGTTAACCTAGATAGTCAAAGTGCCTGCTAGGTAACCTAGATAGTCCAAATGCCCGCTAGTTAACTTAGATAGTCCAAGTGCCCGCTAGTTAACCTACATTGTCCAAGTCCCTGATGGGGAACTTACATAGTCCAAGTATCCGCTAGGTAACCTACATAGTCCAAATGCCCGCTAGTAACGTACATAGTCCAAGTGCCCGTTAGGTAACCTAGATAGTCCAAATGCCCGCTAGGGAACCCACATAGCCCAAGTGCCCATTAGAGAACTTACATAATCAAAGCCCTGCTAGGGAACCTACATAGTCCAAGTGCCCGCTAGGGAACCTAGATAGTCTAAGTACCCGTTAGCTAACCTAGATAGTCCAAGTGCCCGCTAGGTAACCTCCATAGTCCAAGTGCCCGTTCGTTAACCTAAATAGTCTAAGTTCCTGTTAGCTAACCTACATAGTCCAAGTGTCCGTTCGTTAACCTAGATAGTTCAAGTGCCCGCTAGGTAACCTATACAGTCCAAGTGCCTGCTAGGTAACCTACATAGTCTCAGTGCCCGCTAGGGACCTACATAGTCCAAGTGCCCGCTAGGTAACCTACATAGTCCAAGTGCCCGTTAGTTAACCTAGATAGTCAAAGTGCCTGCTAGGTAACCTAGATAGTCCAAATGCCCGCTAGGGTACCCACATAGTCCAACTGCCCGATAGAGAACCAACATAGTCCAAGTGCCCGCTAAGGGACCGACATAGTCCAAGTGACCGCTAGGGAACCTACATAGTCCAAATGCCCGTTAGGGTACCCACAGAGTCCAACTGCCCGATAGGGAACCAACATAGTCCAAGTGCCCGCTAAGGGACCTACATAGTCCAAGTGCCCGTTAGGGAACCTACATAGTCCAAGTGCCCTCTAGGGAACCTGCATCGTCCAAGTGCCCGCCAGTTAACATAGAGAGTCTAAGTTCCCGCTAGTTAACCTAGATAGTCCAAGTGCCCGCTAGTTAACATAGATCGTCCAAGTGCCCGCTAGTTAACCTACATAGTCCAAGGTCCGTTAGTTAACCTAGATAGTCCAAGTGCCCTCTAGATAACCTACATAGTCCAAGGGCCCTCTATTTAACCTCGATAGTCCAAGTGCCCGCTAGGGGACGTACATAGTCCAAGTGCCCGCTGGACAACCTAGATAGTCCAAGTGCCCGCTAGTTAACCTACATAGTCCAAGTGCCCGCTGAGGAACCTACATAGACGAAGTGTCCGAAAGGGAACCTACGTATTCCAAGTGCCCGTTAGGGCACCTAGATAGTCCAAGTAACCATAGGGAACCTATATAGTCCAAGTGCCCTCTAGGGAAGCTACATAGTCAAAGTGCCCGCTAGGGAACCTGCATTGTACAAGTGCCCGCTAGTTAACCTAGATAGTACAAGTGCCAGTTAGGTAACCTAGATAGTCGAAGGGCCCGCTAGTTAACCTACATAGTCCAAGTGCCCGATAGGGAACCTACATAGTCCAAGTGCCCGATAGGGAATCTTCATATTCCAAGTGCCCTTTAGGGAACCCAGATAGTCCAAGTGCCCATAGGGAACCTATATGGTCCAAGTGCCCTCTAGGGAAGCTACATATTCATAGTGCCCGCTAGGGAACCTGCATTGTCCAAGTGCCCGCTAGTTAACCAAGATTGTCCAAGTGTCCGCTAGTAAACCTACACAGTCCAAGTTCCCATTAGGTAACCTAGATAGGCCAAGTGCCCGCAAGGTAACCTACATAGTCCAAGTGCCCGCTAGGTAACCTAGATATTCCAAGTTCCGGTTTACTAACCTAGATAGTCCAAGTGCCCGCTAGGTAACCTACATAGTCCAAGTGCCCATTCGTTAACCTAGATAGTCCAAGTGCCCGCTAGGTAACCTATACTGTCCAAGTGCCCGCTAGGTTACCTACATAGTACATGTGCACGTTCGTTAACTTAGATAGTCCAAGTTGCGCTAGGTAACATACATAGACCAAGGAGCCGCTAGGTAACCTATCTAGTCCAAGTGCCCGCTAGTTAAACTATAGTCCAAGTGCCCGCTAGGTAACCTACATATTCCAAGTTCCCGCTAGGTAACCTAGATAGTCCAAGTGCCCGTTACCTAACCTAGATAGTCCAAGTGCCCATTAGGTTACCTACATAGTCCACGTGCCGGTTCGTTAACCTAGATAGTCCAAGTGCCCGCTAATTAACCTACATAGTCCAAGTGCCCACTAATTAACCTACATAGTCCAAGTGCCCGTTAGGTAACCTAGACAATCCAAGTGCCCGCTAGGTAACCTCCATAGTCCAAGTGCCCGCTAATTAACCTATATAGTCCAAGTGCCCGCTAGGGAACCTGCATCGTCCAAGTGCCCGCTAGTTAATCTAGATAGTCCAAGTGCCCGCTAGTTAACCTACATAGTCCAAGGGCCCTCTATTTAACCTAGATAGTCCAAGTGCCCGCTAGGGGACGTACATAGTCCAAGTGCCCGCTAGGTAACCTAGATATTCTAAGGGCCCGCTAGTTAACCTACATAGTCCAACTGCCCGATAGGGAACCTACATAGTCCAAGATCCCGCTAAGGGACGAACATAGTCCAAGTGCCCGCTAGGGAACCTACATAGTCCAAGTGCCCGCTAGGTAACCTAGATAGTCCAAGTGCCCGCTAGTTAACCTACATAGTCCAAGTGCCCGCTGAGGAACCTACATAGTCCAAGTGTCCGAAAGGGAACCTACGTATTCCAAGTGCCCATTAGGGCACCTAGATAGTCCAAGTGCCCATAGGGAACCTATATGGTCCAAGTGCCCTCTAGGGAAACTACATATTCATAGTGCCCGCAAGGGAACCTGCATTGTCCAAGTGCCCGCTAGTTATCCTAGATCGTCCAAGGGTCCGCTAGTAAACCTACATAGTCCAAGTTCCCGTTAGGTAACCTAGATAGGCCAAGTGCCCGCTAGTTAACCTACATAGTACAATGGCCCGCTAGTTGACATAGATAGTCCAAGTGCCCGCTAGTTAACCTCGCTAGTCAAAGTGCCCTCTAGTTAACCTAAGTAGTACAAATGTCCAATAGGGATCCTACATAATCCAAGTGCCCGCTAGGTAACCTAGATATTCCAAGTTCCAGTTTGCTAACCTAGATAGTCCAAGTGCCCGCTAGGTAACCTATACTCTCCAAGTGCCCGCTAGGTTACTTACATAGTCCAAGTGCACATTCGTTAACTTAGATAGTCCAAGTCGCGTTAGGTAACCAACATAATGTAAGGGCCGCTAGGTAACCTATATAGTCCAAGTGCCCGCTAGTTAACCTATAGTCCAAGTGCCCTCTAGGTAACTTAAACAGTCCAAGTGCCCGCTAGGTTACCTGCATAGTCCAAGTGCCCGCTAGGTAACCTACACAGTCCAAGTGCCTGCTAGGTAACCTACATAGTCCAAGTGCCCGTTTGCTAACCTAGATCGTCAAAGGGCCCGCTAGTTAACCTACATAGTCCAAGGGCCCTCTAGTTAACCTAGATAGTCCAAGTGCCCGCTAGTTAACCTACATTGTCCAAGTCCCTGATGGGGAGCCTACATAGTCCAAGTATCCGCTAGGTAACCTACATAGTCCAAATGCCCACTAGTAACGTACGTAGTCCAAATGCCCGTTAGGTAACCTAGATAGTCCAAATGCCCGCTAGGGAACCTACATAGCCCAAGTGCCCGCTAGGTAACCTACATAGTCCAAATGCCCGCTAGAAACCTACATAGTCCAAGTGCAAGAAGGGAACCTACATAATCCAAGTGCCCGCTAGGGAACCTACATAGTCCAAATGCCCGTTAGGTAACCTAGATAGTCCAAATGCCCGCTAGGGTACCCACATAGTCTAAGTGCCCGCGAGGTAACCTACATAGTCCAAGTGCCCATTCATTAACCTAGATTTTCCAAGTACCCTCTAGGTAACCTAGACTGTCCAAGTGCCTGCTTGGTTACCTACATAGTCCACGTGCCCGTTCGTTAACCTAGAAAGTACAAGAGCCCGCTAGTTAACCTACATAGTCCAAGGGCCCGCTAGTTAACCTAGATAGTCCAAGTGCCCGCTAGTTAACCTACATTGTCCATGTCCCTGATGGGGAACCTACATAGTCCAAGTATCCGCTAGGTAACCTACATAGTCCAAATGCCCGCTAGTAACGTACATAGTCCAAGTGCCCGTTAGGTAACCTAGATAGTCCAAATGCCCGCTAGGGAACCCACATAGTCCAAGTGCCCGTTAGAGAACTTAGATAGTCAAAGCCCTGCTAGGGAACCTACATAGTCCAAGTGCCCGCTAGGGAACCTAGATAGTCCAAGTACCCGTTAGCTAACCTAGATAGTCCAAGTGCCCGCTAGGTAACCTACATAGTCCAAGTGCCCGTTCGTTAACCTAGATAGTCCAAGTTCCTGTTAGCTAACCTACATAGTCCAAGTGCCCGTTCGTTAACCTAGATAGTTCAAGTGCCCGCTAGGTAACCTAGACAGTCCAAGTGCCTGCTAGGTAACCTACATAGTCCAAGTGCCCGCTAGGGAACCTACATAGTCCAAGGGCCCGCTAGTTAACCTAGATAATCCAAGTGCCCGCTAGTTAACCTACATTGTCCAAGTCCCTGATGGGGAACCTACATAGTCCAAGTATCCGCTAGGTAACCTACATAGTCCAAATGCCCGCTAGTAACGTACATAGTCCAAGTGCCCGTTAGGTAACCTAGATAGTCCAAATGCCCGCTAGGAACCCACATAGTCCAAGTGCCCGTTAGAGAACTTACATAGTCAAAGCCCTGCTAGGGAACTTACATAGTCCAAGTGCCCACTAGGGAACCTAGATAGTCCATGTACCCGTTAGCTAACCTAGATAGTCCAAGTGCCCGCTAGGTAACCTCCATAGTCCAAGTGCCCGTTCGTTAACCTAGATAGTCCAAGTTCCTGTTAGCTAACCTACATAGTCCAAATGCCCGTTCGTTAACCTAGATAGTTCAAGTGCCCGCTAGGTAACCTAGACAGTCCAAGTGCCTGCTAGGTAACCTACATAGTCCAAGTGCCCGCTAGGGAACCTACATAGTCCAAGTGCCCGTTAGTTAACCTAGATAGTCAAAGTGCCTTCTAGGTAACCTAGATAGTCCAAATGCCCGCTAGGATACCCACATAGTCCAACTGCCCGATAGGGAACCAACATAGTCCAAGTGCCCGCTAAGGGACCTACATAGTCCAAGTGCCCGTTAGGGAACCTACATAGTCCAAGTGCCCTCTAGGGAACCTGCATCGTCCATGTGCCCGCCAGTTAACATAGATAGTCTAAGTTCCCGCTAGTTAACCTAGATAGTCCAAGTGCCCGCTAGTTAACCTAGATCGTCCAAGTGCCCGCTAGTTAACCTACGTAGTCCAAGGTCCGTTAGTTAACCTAGATAGTCCAAGTGCCCTCTAGTTAACCTACATAGTCCAATGGCCCTCTAGTTAACCTCGATATTCCAAGTGCCCGCTAGGGGACGTACATAGTCCATGTGCCCGCTGGGCAACCTAGATAGTCCAAGTGCCCGCTAGATAACCTACATAGTCCAAGTGCCCGCTGAGGAACCTACATAGTCCAAGTGTCCGAAAGGGAACCTACGTATTCCAAGTGCCCGTTAGGGCACCTAGATAGTCCAAGTAACCATTGGGTACCTATATAGTCCAAGTGCCCTCTAGGGAAGCTACATAGTCAAAGTGCCCGCTAGGGAACCTGCATTGTACAAGTGCCCGCTAGTTAACCTAGATAGTCCAAGTGCCCGCTAGGTAACCTAGATAGTCGAAGGGCCCGCTAGTTAACCTACATAGTCCAAGTGCCCGATAGGGAACCTACATAGTCCAAGTGCCCAATGAGGAACCTACATAGTCCAAGTGCCCGATAGGGAATCTTCATATTCCAATTGCCCGTTAGGGAACCCAGATAGTCCAAGTGCCCATAGGGAACCTATATGGTCCAAGTGCCCTCTAGGGAAGCTACATATTCATAGTGCCCGCTAGGGAACCTGCATTGTCCAAGTGCCCGCTAGTTAACCAAGGTCGTCCAAGTGTCCGCTAGTAAACCTACATAGTCCAAGGTCCCGTTAGGTAACCTAGATAGGCCAAGTGCCCGCAAGGTAACCTACATAGTCCAAGTGCCCGCTAGGTAACCTAGATATTCCAAGTTCCGGTTTACTAATCTAGATAGTCCAAGTGCCCGCTAGGTAACCTACATAGTCCAAGTGCCCATTCGTTAACCTAGATAGTCCAAGTGCCCGCTAGGTAACCTATATTGTCCAAGTGCCCGCTAGGTTACCTACATAGTCCATGTGCACGTTCGTTAACTTAGATAGTCCAAGTCGCGCTAGGTAACCTACATAGTCCAAAGGCCCGCTAGGTAACCTATATAATCCAAGTGCCCGCTAGTTAAACTATAGTCCAAGTGCCCGCTAGGTAACCTACATATTCCAAGTTCCCGCTATGTAACCAAGATAGTCCAAGTGCCCGTTACCTAACCTAGATAGTCCAAGTGCCCGTTAGGTTACTTACATAGTCCAAGTGCCCGCTAATTGACCTACATAGTCCAAGTGCCCGTTAGGTAACCTAGACAGTCCAAGTGCCCGATAGTTAACCTCCATAGTCCAAGTGCCCGCTAATTAACCTATATAGTCCAAGTGCCCGCTAGGGAACCTGCATCATCCATGTGCCCGCTAGTTAATCTAGATAGTCCAAGTGCCCGCTAGTTAAGCTAGATAGTCCAAGTGGCCGATAGTTAACCTAGATCGTCCAAGTGCCCGCTAGTTAACCTAGATCGCCCAAGTGCCCGCTAGTTAACCTACATAGTCCAAGGTCCGCTAGTTAACCTAGATATTCCAAGTGCCCGCTAGTTAACCTACATAGTCCAAGGGCCCTCTAGTTAACCTAGATAGTCCAAGTGCCCACTAGGGGAAGTACATAGTCCAAGTGCCCGCTAGGTAACCTAGATAGTCTAAGGGCCCCCTAGTTAACCTACATAGTCCAACTGCCCGATAGGGAACCTACATAGTCCAAGCGCTCGCTAAGGGACGAACATAGTCCAAGTGCTCGCTAGGGAACCTACATAGTCCAAGTGCCCGCTAGGGAACCTACATAGTCCAAGTGCCCGCTAGGTAACCTAGATAGTCCAAGTGCCCTCTAGTTAACCTACATAGTCCAAGTGCCCGCTGAGGAACCTACATAGTCCAAGTGTCCGAAAGGGAACCTACGTATTCCAAGTGCCCATTAGGGCACCTAGATAGTCCAAGTGCCCATAGGGAACCTATATAGTCCAAGTGCCCTCTAGGGAATTTACATAGTCAAAGTGCCCGCTAGGGTACCTGCATTGTACAAGTGCCCTCTAGTTAACCTAGATAGTCCAAGTGCCCGCTAGGTAACCTAGATAGTCCAAGGGCCTACTAGTTAACCTACATAGTCCAACGCCCCTCTAGTTAACCTAGATAGTCCAAGTCCCCGCTGGAGGACGTACATAGTTCAAGTGCCCGCTATGTAACCTAGATAGTCTACGGGCCCGCTAGTTAACCTACATAGTACAACTGCCCGATAGGGAACCTACATAGTCCAAGTGCCCACTAAGGGACGAACATAGTCCAAGTGCCCGCTAGGGAACCTGCATAGTCAAAGTGCCCGATAGGTAACCTAGATAGTCCAAGTGCCCGCTAGGAAACCTACATAGTCCAAGAGCCCACTGAGGAACCTGCATAGTCCAAGTGTCCGAAAGGGAACCTACGTATTCCACGTGCCCATTAGGGCACCTAGATAGTCCAAGTGCCCATAGGGAACCTATATCGTCCAAGTGCCCTCTAGGGAACCTCCATAGTCAAAGTGCCCGCTAGGGAACCTGCATTGTACAAGTGACCTCTAGTTAACCTAGATAGTCCAAGTGCCCGCTAGGTAACCTAGATAGTCCAAGGGCCCGCTAGTTAACCTACAAAGTCCAAGTGCCCGATAGGGAACCTACATAGTCCAAGTGCCCAATGAGAAACCTACATAGTCCAAGTGCCCGATAGGGAATCTTCATATTCCAAGTGCCCGTTAGGGAACCCAGATAGTCCAAGTGCCCATAGGGAACCTACATAGTCCAAGTGCCCTCTAGGGAAGCTACATATTCATAGTGCCCGCTAGGGAACCTGCATTGTCCAAGTGCCCGCTAGTTAACCTAGATCGTCCAAGTGTCCGCTAGTAAACCTACATAGTCCAAGTTCCCGTTAGGTAACCTAGATAGGCCAAGTGCCCGCTAGTTAACCTACATAGTACAATGGCCCGCTAGTTGACCTAGATAGTTCAAGTGCCCGCTAGTTAACCTAGATAGTCAAAGTGCCCGCTAGTTAACCTAAGTAGTACAAATGTCCGATAGGGATCCTACATAGTCCATGTGCCCGCTAGGTAACCTAGATATTCCAAGTTCCGGTTTGCTAACCTAGATAGTCCAAGTGCCCGCTAGGTAACCTACATATTCCAAGTGCCCATTCGTTAACCTCTATAGTCCAAGTGCCCGCTAGGTAACCTATACTGTCCAAGTGCCTGCTAGGTTACCTACATAGTCCAAGTGCACGTTCGTTAACTTGATAGTCCAAGTCGCGCTAGGTAACCTACATAGTCCAAGGGCCACTAGGTAACCTATAGTCCAAGTGCCCTCTAGGTAACCTACATATTCCAAGTTCCCGCTAGGTAACCTAGATAGTCAAAGTGCCCGTTACCTAACATAGATAGTCCAAGTGCCCGTGAGGTTACCTACATAGTCCACGTGCCCGTTCGTTAACCTAGATATTACAATTGCCCGCTAGGTAACCTACATAGTGCAAGAGCCGGCAGGTAACTTAGACAGTTCAAGTGCCCGCTAGGTTACCTGCATAGTCCAAGTGCCCGTTAGGTAACCTAGATAGTCCAAGTGCCCGCTAGGTAACCTACATAGTCCAAGTGCCCGCTAGGTAACCTAGATAGTCCAAGTACCCGTTAGCTAACCTAGATAGTCCAAGTGCCCGCTAGGTAACCTCCATAGTCCAATTGCCTTCTAGGTAACCTCCATAGTCCAAGTGCCCACTAATTTACCTATATAGTCCAAGTGCCCGCTAGGGAAACTGCATCGTTCAAGTGCCCGCTAGTTAATCTAGATAGTCCAAGTGCCCGCTAGTTAACCTAGATAGTCCAAGTGCCCGCTACTTAACCTAGATCGTCCAAGTGCCCGCTAGTTAACCTACATAGTCCAAGGTCCGCTAGTTAACCTAGATATTCCAAGTGCCCCTTAGTTAACCTACATAGTCAAAGGGCCCTCTAGTTAACCTAGATAGTCCAAGTGCCCGCTAGGGGACATACATAGTCAAAGTGCCCGCTATGTAACCTAGATAGTCTAAGGGCCCGCTAGATAACCTACATAGTCCAACTGCCCGATAGGGAACCTACATAGTCCAAGTGCCCGCTAGGGAACCTACAAAATCCAAGTGCCCGTTAGGTAACCTAGATAGTCCTAGTGCCCGCTAGTTAACCTACATAGTCCAAGTGCCCGCTGAGGAACCTACATAGTCCAAGTGTCCGAAAGGGAACCTGCGTATTCCAAGTGCCCGTTAGGGCACCTAGATAGTCCAAGTAACCATAGGGAACCTATATAGTCCAAGTGCCCTCTAGGGAAGCTACATAGTCAAAGTGCCCACTAGGGAACCTGCATTGTACAAGTGCCCGCTAGTTAACCTAGATAGTCCAAGTGCCCGCTAGGTAACCTAGATAGTCGAAGGGCCCGCTAGTTAACCTACATAGTCCAAGTGCCCGATAGGGAACCTACATAGTCCAAGTGCCCAATGAGGAACCTACATAGTCCAAGTGCCCGATAGGGAATCTTCATATTCCAATTGCCCGTTAGGGAACCCAGATAGTCCAAGTGCACATAGGGAACCTATATGGTCCAAGTGCCCTCCAGGGAAGCTACATATTCATAGTGCCCGCTAGGGAACCTGCATTGTCCAAGTGCCCGCTAGTTAACCAAGATCGTCCAAGTGTCCGCTAGTAAACCTACATAGTCCAAGTTCCCGTTAGGTAACCTAGATAGGCCAAGTGCCCGCAAGGTAACCTACATAGTCCAAGTGCCCGCTAGGTAACCTAGATATTCCAAGTTCCGGTTTACTAATCTAGATAGTCCAAGTGCCCGCTAGGTAACCTACATAGTCCAAGTGCCCATTCGTTAACCTAGATAGTCCAAGAGCCCGCTAGGTAACCTATATTGTCCAAGTGCCCGCTAGGTTACCTACATAGTCCATGTGCACGTTCGTTAACTTAGATAGTCCAAGTCGCGCTAGGTAACCTACATAGTCCAAAGGCCCGCTAGGTAACCTATATAATCCAAGTGCCCGCTAGTTAAACTATAGTCCAAGTGCCCGCTAGGTAACCTAAATATTCCAAGTTCCCGCTATGTAACCAAGATAGTCCAAGTGCCCGTTACCTAACCTAGATAGTCCAAGTGCCCGTTAGGTTACCTACATAGTCCAAGTGCCCGCTAATTAACCTACATAGTCAAAGTGCCCGTTAGGTAACCTAGACAGTCCAAGTGCCCGATAGTTAACCTCCATAGTCCAAGTGCCCGCTAATTAACCTATATAGTCCAAGTGCCCGCTAGGGAACCTGCATCATCCATGTGCCCGCTAGTTAATCTAGATAGTCCAAGTGCCCGCTAGTTAAGCTAGATAGTCCAAGTGGCCGATAGTTAACCTAGATCGTCCAAGTGCCCGCTAGTTAACCAAGATCGCCCAAGTGCCCGCTAGTTAACCTACATAGTCCAAGGTCCGCTAGTTAACCTAGATATTCCAAGTGCCCGCTAGTTAACCTACATAGTCCAAGGGCCCTCTAGTTAACCTAGATAGTCCAAGTGCCCACTAGGGGAAGTCCATAGTCCAAGTGCCCGCTAGGTAACCTAGATAGTCTAAGGGCCCCCTAGTTAACCTACATTGTCCAACTGCCCGATAGGGAACCTACATAGTCCAAGCGCTCGCTAAGGGACGAACATAGTCCAAGTGCTCGCTAGGGAACCTACATAGTCCAAGTGCCCGCTAGGGAACCTACATAGTCCAAGTGCCCGCTAGGTAACCTAGATAGTCCAAGTGCCCGCTAGTTAACCTACATAGTCCAAGTGCCCGCTGAGGAACCTACATAGTCCAAGTGTCCGAAAGGGAACCTACGTATTCCAAGTGCCCATTAGGGCACCTAGATAGTCCAAGTGCCCATAGGGAACCTATATAGTCCAAGTGCCCTCTAGGGAACTTACATAGTCAAAGTGCCCGCTAGGGTACCTGCATTGTACAAGTGCCCTCTAGTTAACCTAGATAGTCCAAGTGCCCGCTAGGTAACCTAGATAGTCCAAGGGCCTGCTAGTTAACCTACAGAGTCCAACGCCCCTCTAGTTAACCTAGATAGTCCAAGTCCCCGCTGGAGGACGTACATAGTTCAAGTGCCCGCTAGGTAACCTAGATAGTCTACGGGCCCGCTAGTTAACCTACATAGTACAACTGCCCGATAGGGAACCTACATAGTCCAAGTGCCCACTAAGGGACGAACATAGTCCAAGTGCCCGCTAGGGAACCTGCATAGTCAAAGTGCCCGATAGGTAACCTAGATAGTCCAAGTGCCCGCTAGTAAACCTACATAGTCCAAGTGCCCACTGAGGAACCTGCATAGTCCAAGTGTCCGAAAGGGAACCTACGTATTCCAAGTGCCCATTAGGGCACCTAGATAGTCCAAGTGCCCATAGGGAACCTATATCGTCCAAGTGCCCTCTAGGGAACCTACATAGTCAAAGTGCCCGCTAGGGAACCTGCATTGTACAAGTGACCTCTAGTTAACCTAGATAGTCCAAGTGCCCGCTAGGTAACCTAGATAGTCCAAGGGCCCGCTAGTTAACCTACAAAGTCCAAGTGCCCGATAGGGAACCTACATAGTCCAAGTGCCCAATGAGAAACCTACATAGTCCAAGTGCCCGATAGGGAATCTTCATATTCCAAGTGCCCGTTAGGGAACCCAGATAGTCCAAGTGCCCATAGGGAACCTACGTAGTCCAAGTGCCCTCTAGGGAAGCTACATATTCATAGTGCCCGCTAGGGAACCTGCATTGTCCAAGTGCCCGCTAGTTAACCTAGATCGTCCAAGTATCCGCTAGTAAACCTACATAGTCCAAGTTCCCGTTAGGTAACCTAGATAGGCCAAGTGCCCGCTAGTTAACCTACATAGTACAATGGCCCGCTAGTTGACCTAGATAGTTCAAGTGCCCGCTAGTTAACCTAGATAGTCAAAGTGCCCGCTAGTTAACCTAAGTAGTACAAATGTCCGATAGGGATCCTACATAGTCCATGTGCCCGCTAGGTAACCTAGATATTCCAAGTTCCGGTTTGCTAACCTAGATAGTCCAAGTGCCTGCTAGGTAACCTACATATTCCAAGTGCCCATTCGTTAACCTAGATAGTCCAAGTGCCCTCTAGGTAACCTATACTGTCCATGTGCCTGCTAGGTTACCTACATAGTCCAAGTGCACGTTCGTTAACTTGATAGTCCAAGTCGCGCTAGGTAACCTACATAGTCCAAGGGCCACTAGGTAACCTATAGTCCAAGTGCCCTCTAGGTAACCTACATATTCCAAGTTCCCGCTAGGTAACCTAGATAGTCAAAGTGCCCGTTACCTAACATAGATAGTCCAAGTGCCCGTGAGGTTACCTACATAGTCCACGTGCCCGTTCGTTAACCTAGATAGTACAATTGCCCGCTAGGTAACCTACATAGTGCAAGAGCCGGCAGGTAACTTAGACAGTTCAAGTGCCCGCTAGGTTACCTGCATAGTCCAAGTGCCCGTTAGGTAACCTAGATAGTCCAAGTGCCCGCTAGGTAACCTACATAGTCCAAGTGCCCGCTAGGTAACCTAGATAGTCCAAGTACCCGTTAGCTAACCTAGATAATCCAAGTGCCCGCTAGGTAACCTCCATAGTCCAATTGCCTTCTAGGTAACCTCCATAGTCCAAGTGCCCACTAATTTACCTATATAGTCCAAGTGCCCGCTAGGGAAACTGCATCGTTCAAGTGCCCGCTAGTTAATCTAGATAGTCCAAGTGCCCGCTAGTTAACCTAGATAGTCCAAGTGCCCGCTACTTAACCTAGATCGTCCAAGTGCCCGCTAGTTAACCTACATAGTCCAAGGTCGGCTCGTTAACCTAGATATTCCAAGTGCCCCTTAGTTAACCTACATAGTCAAAGGGCCCTCTAGTTAACCTAGATAGTCCAAGTGCATGCTAGGGGACATACATAGTCCAAGTGCCCGCTATGTAACCTAGATAGTCTAAGGGCCCGCTAGATAACCTACATAGTCCAACTGCCCGATAGGGAACCTACATAGTCCAAGTGCCCGCTAGGGAACCTACAAAATCCAAGTGCCCGTTAGGTAACCTAGATAGTCCAAGTGCCCGCTAGTTAACCTACATAGTCCAAGTGCCCGCTGAGGAACCTACATAGTCCAAGTGTCCGAAAGGGAACCTACGTATTCCAAGTGCCCGTTAGGGCACCTAGATAGTCCAAGTAACCATAGGGAACCTATATAGTCAAAGTGCCCTCCAGGGAAGCTACATAGTCAAAGTGCCCGCTAGGGAACCTGCATTGTACAAGTGCCCGCTAGTTAATCTAGATAGTCCAAGTGCCAGCTAGGTAACCTAGATAGTCCAAGTGCCCGCTACTTAACCTAGATCGTCCAAGTGCCCGCTAGTTAACCTACATAGTCCAAGGTCCGCTAGTTAACCTACATAGTCGAAGTGCCCGATAGGCAACCTACATAGTCCAAGTGCCCAATGAGGAACCTACATAGTCCAAGTGCCCGAGAGGGAATCTTCATATTCCAAGTGCCCGTTAGGGAACCCAGATAGTCCAAGTGCCCATAGGGAACCTATATGGTCCAAGTGCCCTCTAGGGAAGCTACATATTCATAGTGCCCGCTAGGGAACCTGCATTGTCCAAGTGCCCGCTAGTTAACCAAGATCGTCCAAGTGTCCGCTAGTAAACCTACATAGTCCAAGTTCCCGTTAGGTAACCTAGATAGGCCAAGTGCCCGCAAGGTAACCTACATAGTCCAAGTGCCCGCTAGGTAACCTAGATATTCCAAGTTCCGGTTTACTAATCTAGATAGTCCAAGTGCCCGCTAGGTAACCTACATAGTCCAAGTGCCCATTCGTTAACCTAGATAGTCCAAGTGCCCGCTAGGTAACCTATACTGTCCAAGTGCCCGCTAGGTTACTTATATAGTCCATGTGCACGTTCTTTAACTTAGATAGTCCAAGTCGCGCTAGGTAACCTATATAGTCCAAGTGCCCGCTAGTTAAAGTATAGTCCAAGTGCCCGCTAGGTAACCTACATATTCCAAGTTCCCGCTAGGTAACCAAGATTTTCCAAGTGCCCGTTACCTAACCTAGATAGTCCAAGTGCCCGTTAGGTTACCTACATAGTCCAAGTGCCCGCTAATTAACCTACATAGTCCAAGTGCCCGTTAGGTAACCTAGACAGTCCAAGTGCCCGATAGTTAACCTCCATAGTCCAAGTGCCCGCTAATTAACCTATATAGTCCAAGTGCCCGCTAGGGAACCTGCATCATCCAAGTGCCCGCTAGTTAAGCTAGATAGTCCAAGTGCCCGCTAGTTAAGCTAGATAGTCCAAGTGGCCGCTAGTTAACCTAGATCGTCCAAGTGCCCGCTAGTTAACCTAGATCGCCCAAGTGCCCGCTAGTTAACCTACATAGTCCAAGGTCCGCTAGTTAACCTAGATATTTCAAGTGCCCGCTAGTTAACCTACATAGTCCAAGGGCCCTCTAGTTAACCTAGATAGTCCAAGTGCCCACTAGGGGAAGTACATAGTCCATGTTCCCGCTAGGTAACCTAGATAGTCTAAGGGCCCGCTAGTTCACCTACATAGTCCAACTGCCCGATAGGGAACCTACATAGTCCAAGCGCTCGCTAAGGGACGAACATAGTCCAAGTGCCCGCTAGGGAACCTACATAGTCCAAGTGCCCGCTAGGTAACCTAGATAGTCCAAGTGCCCGCTAGTTAACCTACATAGACCAAGTGCCCGCTGAGGAACCTACATAGTCCAAGTGTCCGAAAGGGAACCTACGTATTCCAAGTGCCCATTAGGGCACCTAGATAGTCCAAGTGCCCATAGGGAACCTATATAGTCCAAGTGCCCTCTAGGGAACTTACATAGTCAAAGTGCCCGCTAGGGTACCTGCATTGTACAAGTGCCCTCTAGTTAACCTAGATAGTCCAAGTGCCCGCTAGGTAACCTAGATAGTCCAAGGGCCTGCTAGTTAACCTACATAGTCCAACGGCCCTCTAGTTAACCTAGATAGTCCAAGTGCCCGCTGGAGGACGTACATAGTCCAAGTGCCCGCTAGGTAACCTAGATAGTCTACGGGCCCGCTAGTTAACCTACATAGTCCAACTGCCCGATAGGGAACCTACATAGTTCAAGTGCCCGCTGAGGGACGAACATAGTCCAAGTGCCCGCTAGGGAACCTGCATAGTCCAACTGCCCGATAGGTAACCTAGATAGTCCAAGTGCCCGCTAGTAAACCTACATAGTCCAAGTGCCCACTGAGGAACCTGCATAGTCCAAGTGTCCGAAAGGGAACCTACGTATTCCAAGTGCCCATTAGGGCACCTAGATAGTCCAAGTGCCCATAGGGAACCTATATCGTCCAAGTGCCCTCTAGGGAACCTACATAGTCAAAGTGCCCGCTAGGGAACCTGCATTGTACAAGTGCCCTCTAGTTAACCTACATAGTCCAAGTGCCCGCTAGGTAACCTAGATAGTCCAAGGGCCCGCTAGTTAACCTACAAAGTCCAAGTGCCCAATGAGGAACCTACATAGTCCAAGTGCCCGATAGGGAATCTTCATATTCCAAGTGCCCGTTAGGGAACCCAGATAGTCCAAGTGCCCATAGGGAACCTACATAATCCAAGTGCCCTCTAGGGAAGCTACATATTCATAGTGCCCGCTAGGGAACCTGCATTGTCCAAGTGCCCGCTAGTTAACCTAGATCGTCCAAGTGTCCGCTAGTAAACCTACATAGTCCAAGTTCCCGTTAGGTAACCTAGATAGGCCAAGTGCCCGCTAGTTAACCTACATAGTACAATGGCCCGCTAGTTGACCTAGATAGTTCAAGTGCCCGCTAGTTAACCTAGATAGTCAAAGTGCCCGCTAGTTAACCTAAGTAGTACAAATGTCCGATAGGGATCCTACATAGTCCAAGTGCCCGCTAGGTAACCTAGATATTCCAAGTTCCGGTTTGCTAACCTAGATAGTCCAAGTGCCCGCTAGGTAACCTACATAGTCCAAGTGCCCATTCGTTAACCTAGATAGTCCAAGTGCCCGCTAGGTAACCTATACTGTCCAAGTGCCTGCTAGGTTACCTACATAGTCCAAGTGCACGTTCGTTAACTAATATAGTCCAAGTCGCGCTAGGTAACCTACATAGTCCAAGGGCCACTAGGTAACCTATAGTCCAAGTGCCCTCTAGGGAACCTACATATTCCAAGTTCCCGCTAGGTAACCTAGATAGTCAAAGTGCCCGTTACCTAACCTAGATAGTCCAAGTGCCCGTGAGGTTACCTACATAGTCCACGTGCCCGTTCGTTAACCTAGATAGTATAATTGCCCGCTAGGTAACCTACATAGTCCAAGAGCCGGCAGGTAACTTAGACAGTTCAAGTGCCCGCTAGGTTACCTGCATAGTCCAAGTGCCCGTTAGGTAACCTAGATAGTCCAAGTGCCCGCTAGGTAACCTACATAGTCCAAGTGCCCGCTAGGTAACCTAGATAGTCCAAGTACCCGTTAGCTAACCTAGATAGTCCAAGTGCCCGCTAGGTAACCTCCATAGTCCAATTGCCTTCTAGGTAACCTCCATAGTCCAAGTGCCCAATAATTTACCTATATAGTCCAAGTGCCCGCTAGGGAAACTGCATCGTTCAAGTGCCCGCTAGTTAATCTAGATAGTCCAAGTGCCCGCTAGTTAACCTAGATAGTCCAAGTGCCCGCTACTTAACCTAGATCGTCCAAGTGCCCGCTAGTTAACCTACATAGTCCAAGGTCCGCTAGTTAACCTAGATATTCCAAGTGCCCCTTAGTTAACCTACATAGTCAAAGGGCCCTCTAGTTAACCTAGATAGTCCAAGTGCCCGCTAGGGGACATACATAGTCCAAGTGCCCGCTATGTAACCTAGATAGTCTAAGGGCCCGCTAGATAACCTACATTGTACAACTGCCCGATAGGGAACCTACATAGTCCAAGTGCCCGCTAAGGGACGAACATAGTCCAAGTGCCCTCTAGGGAACCTACAAAATCCAAGTGCCCGCTAGGTAACCTAGATAGTCCAAGTGCCCGCTAGTTAACCTACATAGTCCAAGTGCCCGCTGAGGAACCTACATAGTCCAAGTGTCCGAAAGGGAACCTACGTATTCCAAGTGCCCTTTGGGGCACCTAGATAGTCCAAGTGCCCATAGGGAACATATATCGTCCAAGTGCCCTCTAGGGAACCTACATAGTCAAAGTGCCCGCTAGGGAACCTGCATTGTACAAGTGCCCTCTAGTTAACCTAGATAGTCCAAGTGCCCGCTAGTTAACCTAGATAGTCCAAGGGCCCGCTAGTTAACCTACAAAGTCCAAGTGCCCGATAGGAAACCTACATAGTCCAAGTGCCCGATAGGGAATCTTCATATTCCAAGTGCCCGTTAGGGAACCCAGATAGTCCAAGTGCCCATAGGGAACCTACATAGTCCAAGTGCCCTCTAGGGAAGCTACATATTCATAGTGCCCGCTAGGGAACCTGCATTGTCCAAGTGCCCGCTAGTTAACCTAGATCGTCCAAGTGTCCGCTAGTAAACCTACATAGTCCAAGTTCCCGTTAGGTAACCTAGATAGGCCAAGTGCCCGCTAGTTAACCTACATAGTACAATGGCCCGCTAGTTGACCTAGATAGTCCAAGTGCCCGCTAGTTAACCTAGATAGTCAAAGTGCCCGCTAGTTAACCTAAGTAGTACAAATGTCCAATAGGGATCCTACATAGTCCAAGTGCCCGCTAGGTAACCTAGATATTCCAAGTTCCGGTTTGCTAACCTAGATAGTCCAAGTGCCCGCTAGATAACCTACATAGTCCAAGTGCCCATTCGTTAACCTAGATAGTCCAAGTGCCCGCTAGGTAACCTATACTGTCCAAGTGCCCGCTAGGTTACTTACATAGTCCAAGTGCACGTTCGTTAACTTAGATAGTCCTAGTCGTGGTAGGTAACCAACATTGTCCAAGCGCCGCTAGGTAACCTATATAGTCCAACTGCTTGCTAGTTAACCTATAGTCCAAGTGCCCTCTAGGTAACCTACATATTCCAAGTTCCCGCTAGGTAACCTATAGTCCAAGTGCCCGTTACCTAACCTAGATAATCCAAGTGCCCGTTAGGTTACCTATATTGTCCAAGTGCCCGCTAGTTAACCTACATAGTCCAAGGTCCGCTAGTTAACCTAGATATTCCAAGTGCCCGCTAGTTAATCTACATAGTCCAAGGGCCCTCTAGTTAACCTAGATAGTCCAAGTGACCGCTAGAAGACGTACATAGTCCAAGTGCCCGCTAGGTAATCTAGATAGTCTAAGGGCCCGCTAGTTAACCTACATAGTCCAACTGCCCGATAGGGAACCTCCATAGTCCAAGTGCCCGCTAAGGGACGAACATAGTCCAAGTGCCCGCTAGGGAACCTGCATAGTCCAAGTGCCCGCTAGGTAACCTAGATAGTCCAAGTGCCCGCTAGTTACCCTACATAGTCCAAGTTCCCGATGAGGAACCTACATAGTCCAAGTGTCCGAAAGGGAACCTACGTATTCCAAGTGCCCATTAGTGCAACTAGATAGTCCAAGTGCCCATAGGGAACAAATATCGTCCAAGTGCCCTCTAGGAAACCTACATAGTCAAAGTGCCCGCTAGGGAACCTGCATTGTACAAGTGCCCTCTAGTTAACCTAGATAGTCCAAGTGCCCGCTAGGTAACCTAGATAGTCCAAGGGCCCGCTAGTTAACCTACAAAGTCCAAGTGCCCGATAGGGAACCTACATAGTCCAAGTGCCCAATGAGGAACCTACATAGTCCAAGTGCCCGATAGGGAATCTTCATATTCCAAGTGCCCGTTAGGGAACCCAGATAGTCCAAGTGCCCATAGGGAACCTACATAGTCCAAGTGCCCTCTAGGGAAGCTACATATTAATAGTGCCCGCTAGGGAACCTGCATTGTCCAAGTGCCCGCTAGTTAACCTAGATCGTCCAAGTGTCCGCTAGTAAACCTACATAGTCCAAGTTCCCGTTAGGTAACCTAGATAGGCCAAGTGCCCGCTAGTTAACCTACATAGTACAATGGCCCGCTAGTTGACATAGATAGTCCAAGTGCCCGCTAGTTAACCTAGATAGTCAAAGTGCCCGCTAGTTAACCTAAGAAGTACAAATGTCCAATAGGGATCCTACATAGTCCAAGTGCCCGCTAGGTAACCTAGATATTCCAAGTTCCGGTTTGCTAACCTAGATAGTCCAAGTGCCCGCTAGGTAACCTACATAGTCCAAGTGCCCATTCGTTAACCTAGATAGTCCAAATGCCCGCTAGGTAACCTATACTGTCCAAGTGCCCGCTAGGTTACTTACATAGTCCAAGTGCACGTTCGTTAACTTAGATAGTCCAAGTCGCGGTAGGTAACCAACATAGTCCAAGGGCCGCAAGGTAACCTATATAGTCCAAGTGCCCGCTAGTTAACCTATAGTCCAAGTGCCCTCTAGGTAACCTACATATTCCAAGTTCCCGCTAGGTAACCTATAGTCCAAGTGCCCGTTACCTAACCTAGATAGTCCAAGTGCCCGTTAGGTTACCTATATTGTCCAAGTGCCCGCTAGTTAACCTACATAGTCCAAGGTCCGCTAGTTAACCTAGATATTCCAAGTGCCCGCTAGTTAACCTACATAGTCCAAGGGCCCTCTAGTTAACCTAGATAGTCCAAGTGACCGCTAGAAGACGTACATAGTCCAAGTGTCCGCTAGGTAACCTAGATAGTCTAAGGGCCCGCTAGTTAACCTACATAGTCCAACTGCCCGATAGGGAACCTACATAGTCCAAGTGCCCGCTAAGGGACGAACATAGTCCAAGTGCCCGCTAGGGAACCTGCATAGTCCAAGTGCCCGCTAGGTAACCTAGATAGTCCAAGTGCCCGCTAGTTAACCTACATAGTCCAAGTGCCCGATGAGGAACCTACATAGTCCAAGTGTCCGAAAGGGAACCTACGTATTCCAAGTGCCCATTAGGGCACCTAGATAGTCCAAGTGCCCATAGGGAACCTATATCGTCCAAGTGCCCTCTAGGGAACCTACATAGTCAAAGTGCCCGCTAGGGAACCTGCATTGTACAAGTGCCCTCTAGTTAACCTAGATAGTCCAAGTGCCCGCTAGGTAACCTAGATAGTCCAAGGGCCCGCTAGTTAACCTACATAGTCCAAGTGCCCGATAGGGAACCTACATAGTCCAAGTGCCCAATGAGGAACCTACATAGTCCAAGTGCCCGATAGGGAATCTTCATATTCCAAGTGCCCGTTAGGGAACCCAGATATTCCAAGTGCCCGCTAGGTAACCTCCATAGTCCAAGTGCCCGCTAGGTAACCTCCATAGTCCAAGTGCCCGTTCGTTAACCTAGATAGTCCAAGTTCCTGTTAGCTAACCTACATAGTCCAAGTGCCCGTTCGTTAACCTAGATAGTTCAAGTGCCCGCTAGGTAACCTAGACAGTCCAAGTGCCTGCTAGGTAACCTACAGAGTCCAAGTGCCCGTTTGCTAACCAAGATCGTCAAAGGGCCCGGTAGTTAACCTATATAGTCCAAGGGCCCGCTAGTTAACCTAGATAGTCCAAGTGCCCGCTAGTTAACCTACATTGTCCAAGTCCCTGATGGGGAACCTACGTAGTCCAAGTATCCGCTAGGTAACCTACATAGTCCAAATGCCCGCTAGTAACGTACATAGTCCAAGTGCCCGTTAGGTAACCTAGATTGTCCAAATGCCCGCTAGGGATCCCACATAGCCCAAGTGCCCATTAGAGAACTTACATAATCAAAGCCCTGCTAGGGAACCTACATAGTCCAAGTGCCCGTTAGCTAACCTGATAGTCCAAGTGCCCGCTAGGTAACCTCCATAGTCCAAGTGCCCGCTAGGTAACCTCCATAGTCCAAGTGCCCGTTCGTTAACCTAGATAGTCTAAGTTCCTGTTAGCTAACCTACATAGTCCAAGTGTCCGTTCGTTAACCTAGATAGTTCAAGTGCCCGCTAGGTAACCTAGACAGTCCAAGTGCCTGCTAGGTAACCTACATAGTCTAAGTGCCCGCTAGGGACCTACATAGTCCAAGTGCCCGCTAGGTAACCCAGACAGTCCAAGTGCCTGCTAGGTAACCTACATAGTCCAAGTGCCCGCTAGGGAACCTACATAGTCCAAGTGCCCGTTAGTTAACCTAGATAGTCAAAGTGCCTGCTAGGTAACCTAGATAGTCCAAATGCCCGCTAGGATACCCACATAGTGCAACTGCCCGATAGGGAACCAACATAGTCCAAGTGCCCGCTAAGGGACCTACATAGTCCAAGTGCCCGTTAGGGAACCTACATAGTCCAAGTGCCCTCTAGGGAACCTGCATCGTCCAAGTGCCCGCCAGTTAACATAGAGAGTCTAAGTTCCCGCTAGTTAACCTAGATAGTCCAAGTGCCCGCTAGTTAACCTAGATCGTCCAAGTGCCCGCTAGTTAACCTACATAGTCCAAGGTCCGTTAGTTAACCTAGATAGTCCAAGTGCCCTCTAGATAACCTACTTAGTCCAAGGGCCCTCTAGTTAACCTCGATAGTCCAAGTGCCCGCTAGGGGACGTACATAGTCCAAGTGCCCGCTGGACAACCTAGATAGTCCAAGTGCCCGCTAGTTAACCTACAAAATCCAAGTGCCTGCTGAGGAACCTACATAGTCCAAGTGTCCGAAAGGGAACCTACGTATTCCAAGTGCCCGTTAGGGCACCTAGATAGTCCAAGTAACCATAGGGAACCTATATAGTCCAAGTGCCCTCTAGGGAACCTACATAGTCAAAGTGCCCGCTAGGGAACCTGCATTGTACAAGTGCCCTCTAGTTAACCTAGATAGTCCAAGTGCCCGCTAGGTAACCTAGATAGTCCAAGGGCCCGCTAGTTAACCTACATAGTCCAAGTGCCCAATGAGGAACCTAAATAGTCCAAGTGCCCGATAGGGAATCTTCGTATTCCAAGTGCCCGTTAGGGAACCCAGATTGTCCAAGTGCCCATAGGGAACCTATATAGTCCAAGTTCCCTCTAGGGAAGCTACATATTCATAGTGCCCGCTAGTTAACCTAGATCGTCCAAGGGTCCGCTAGTAAACCTACATAGTCCAAGTTCCCGTTAGGTAACCTAGATAGGCCAAGTGCCCGCTAGTTAACCTACATAGTACAATGGCCCGCTAGTTGACCTAGATAGTCCAAGTGCCCTCTAGTTAACCTAGATAGTCAAAGTGCCCGCTAGTTAACCTAAGTAGTACAAATGTCCGATAGGGATCCTACATAGTCCAAGTGCCCGCTAGGTAACCTAGATATTCCAAGTTCCGGTTTGCTAACCTAGATAGTCCAAGTGCCCGCTAGGTAACCTACGTAGTACAAGTGCCCATTCGTTAACCTAGATAGTCCAAGTGCCTGCTAGGTAACCTATACTGTCCAAGTGCCCGCTAGGTTACTTACATAGTCCAAGTGCACTTTCGTTAACTTAGATAGTCCAAGTCGCGGTAGGTAACCAACATAGTCCAAGGGCCGCTTGGTAACCTATATAGTCCAAGTGCCCGCTCGTTAGCCTATAGTCCAAGTGCCCTCTAGGTAACCTACATATTCCAAGTTTCCGCCAGGTAACCTAGATAGTCCAAGTGCCCGTTACCTAACCTAGATAGTCCAAGTGCCCGTTAGGTTACCTACATAGTCCACGTGCCCGTTCCTTAACCTAGATAGTCCAATTGCCCGCTAGGTAACCTACATAGTCCAAGGGCCGGCTAGGTAACCTTTAGAATCCAAGTGCCCACTAGGTAATCTAGATAGTCCAGGTGCCCGTTAGGTAACCTAGATAGTCCAAGTGCCCGCTAGTTAACCTACATAGTCCAAGTGCCCGCTGGTTAACTTAAACAGTCCAAGTGCCCGCTAGGTTACCTGCATAGTCCAAATGTCCGTTAGGTAACCTAGATAGTCCAAGTGCCCGCTAGGTAACCTACATAGCCCAAGTGCCCGCAAGGTAACCTAGATAGTCCAAGTACCCGTTAGCTAACCTAGATAGTCCAAGTGCCCGCTAGGTAACCTCCATAGTCCAAGTGCCCGCTAGGTAACCTCCTAGTCCAAGTGCCCGTTCGTTAACCTAGATAGTCCAAGTTCCTGTTAGCTAACCTACATAGTCCAAGTACCCGTTCGTTAACCTAGATAGTTCAAGTGCCCGCTAGGTAACCTAGACAGTCCAAGTGCCTGCTAGGTAACCTACATAGTCCAAGTGCCCGTTTGCTAACCTAGATCGTCAAAGGGCCCGCTAGTTAACCTACATAGTCCAAGGGCCCGCTAGTTAACCTAGATAGTCCAAGTGCCCGCTAGTTAACCTACATTGTCAAAGTCCCTGATGGGGAACCTACATAGTCCAAGTATCCGCTAGGTAACCTACATAGTCCAAATGCCCGCTAGTAACGTACATATTCCAAGTGCGCGCTAGGCAACCTACATATTCCAAGTTCCCGCTAGGGAACCTAGATAGTCCAATTGCCCGCTAGGTAACCTACATAGTCCAAGAACCGGCAGGTAACTTAGATAGTTCAAGTGCCCGCTAGGTTACCTGCATAGATAGTTACCTAACCTAGATAGTCCAAGTGCCCGTTAGGTTACCTACATAGTCCACGTGCCCGTTCGTTAACCTAGATAGTACAATTGCCCGCTAGGTAACCTACATAGTCCAAGAGCCGGCAGGTAACTTAGACAGTTCAAGTACCCGCTAGGTTACCTGCATAGTCCAAGTGCCCGTTAGGTAACCTAGATATTCCAAGTGACCGCTAGGTAACCTACATAGTCCAAGTGCCCGCTAGGTAACCTAGATAGTCCAAGTACCCGTTAGCTAACCTAGATAGTCCAAGTGCCCGCTAGGTAACCTCCATAGTCCAATTGCCTTCTAGGTAACCTCCATTGTCCAAGTGCCCACTAATTTACCTATATAGTCCAAGTGCCCGCTAGGGAAACTGCATCGTTCAAGTGCCCGCTAGTTAATCTAGATAGTCCAAGTGCCCGCTAGTTAACCTAGATAGTCCAAGTGCCCGCTACTTAACCTAGATCGTCCAAGTGCCCGCTAGTTAACCTACATAGTCCAAGGTCCGCTAGTTAACCTAGATATTCCAAGTGCCCCTTAGTTAACCTACATAGTCAAAGGGCCCTCTAGTTAACCTAGATAGTCCAAGTGCCCGCTAGGGGACATACATAGTCCAAGTGCCCGCTATGTAACCTAGATAGTCTAAAGGCCCACTAGATAACCTACATAGTCCAACTGCCCGATAGGGAACCTACATAGTCCAAATGCCCGCTAAGGGACGAACATAGTCCAAGTGCCCGCTAGGGAACCTACATAGTCCAAGTGCCCGCTAGGTAACCTAGATAGTCCAAGTGCCCGCTAGTTAACCTACATAGTCCAAGTGCCCGCTGAGGAACCTACATAGTCCAAGTGTCAGAAAGGGAAACTACTTATTCCAAGTGCCCATTAGGGCACCTAGATAGTCCAAGTGCCCACAGGGAACCTATATAATCCAAGTGCCCTCTAGGGAACTTACATAGTCAAAGTGCCCGCTAGGGTACCTGCATTGTACAAGTGCCCTCTAGTTAACCTAGATAGTCCAAGTGCCCGCTAGGTAACCTAGATAGTCCAAGGGCCTGCTAGTTAACCTACATAGTCCAACGGCCCTCTAGTTAACCTAGATAGTCCAAGTGCCCGCTGGAGGACGTACATAGTCCAAGTGCCCGCTAGGTAACCTAGATAGTCTACGGGCCCGCTAGTTAACCTGCATAGTCCAACTGCCCGATAGGGAACCTACATAGTCCAAGTGCCCGCTAAGGGACGAACATAGTCCAAGTGCCCGCTAGGGAACCTGCATAGTTCAAGTGCCCGATAGGTAACCTAGATAGTCCAAGTGCCCGCTAGTAAACCTACATAGTCCAAGTGCCCACTGAGGAACCTGCATAGTCCAAGTGTCCGAAAAGGAACCTACGTATTCCAAGTGCCCATTAGGGCACCTAGATAGTCCAAGTGCCCATAGGGAACCTATATCGTCCATGTGCCCTCTAGGGAACCTACATAATCAAAGTGCCCGCTAGGGAACCTGCATTGTACAAGTGCCCTCTAGTTAACCTACATAGTCCAAGTGCCCGCTAGGTAACCTAGATAGTCCAAGGGCCCGCTAGTTAACCTACAAAGTCCAAGTGCCCGATAGGGAACCTACATAGTCCAAGTGCCCAATGAGGAACCTACATAGTCCAAGTGCCCGATAGGGAACCCAGATAGTCCATATGCCCATAGGGAACCTACATAGTCCAAGTGCCCTCTAGGGAAGCTACATATTCATAGTGCCCGCTAGGGAACCTGCATTGTCCAAGTGCCCGCTAGTTAACCTAGATCGTCCAAGTGTCCGCTAGTAAACCTACATAGTCCAAGTTCCCGTTAGGTAACCTAGATAGGCCAAGTGCCCGCTAGTTGACCTACATAGTACAATGGCCCGCAAGTTGACCTAGATAGTTCAAGTGCCCGCTAGTTAACCTAGATAGTCAAAGTGCCCGCTAGTTAACCTAAGTAGTACAAATGTCCGATAGGGATCCTACATAGTCCAAGTGCCCGCTAGGTAACCTAGATATTCCAAGTTCCGGTTTGCTAACATAGATAGTCCAAGTGCCCGCTAGGTAACCTACATAGTCCAAGTGCCCATTCGTTAACTTAGATAGTCCAAGTGCCCGCTAGGTAACCTATACTGTCCAAGTGCCCGCTAGGTTACTTACATAGTCCAAGTGCACGTTCTTTAACTTAGATAGTCCAAGTCGCGGTAGGTAACCAACATAGTCCAAGGGCCGCTAGGTAACCTATATAGTCCAAGTGCCCGCTAGTTAACCTATAGTCCAAGTGCCCTCTAGGTAACCTACATATTCCAAGTTCCCGCTAGGTAACCTATAGTCCAAGTGCCCGTTACCTAACCTAGATAGTCCAAGTGCCCGTTAGGTTACCTATATTGTCCAAGTGCCCGCTAGTTAACCTACATAGTCCAAGGTCCGCTAGTTAACCTAGATATTCCAAGTGCCCGCTAGTTAACCTACATAGTCCAAGGGCCCTCTAGTTAACCTAGATAGTCCAAGAGACCGCTAGAAGACGTACATAGTCCAAGTGCCCGCTAGGTAACCTAGATAGTCTAAGGGCCCGCTAGTTAACCTACATAGTCCAACTGCCCGATAGGGAACCGACATAGTCCAAGTGCCCGCGAAGGGACGAACATAGTCCAAGTGCCCGCTAGGGAACCTGCATAGTCCAAGTGCCCGCTAGGTAACCTAGATAGTCCAAGTGCCCGCTAGTTAACCTACATAGTCCAAGTGCCCCAATGGGAACCTACATAGTCCAAGTGCCCAATGAGGAACCTAAATAGTCCTAGTGCCCGATAGGGAAACTTCATATTCCAAGTGCCCTTTAGGGAACCCAGATAGTCCAAGTGCCCATAGGGAACCTACATAGTCCAAGTGCCCTCTAGGGAAGCTACATATTCATAGTGCCCTCTAGGGAACCTGCATTGTCCAAGTGCCCGCTAGTTAACCTAAATCGTCCAAGTGTCCGCTAGTAAACCTACATAGTCCAAGTTCCCGTTAGGTAACCTAGATAGGCCAAGTGCCCGCTAGTTAACCGACAAAGTACAATGGCCCGCTAGTTGACCTAGATAGTCCAAGTGCCCGCTAGTTAACCTAGATAGTCAAAGTGCCTGCTAGTTAACCTAAGTAGTACAAATGTCCGATAGGGATCTTACATAGTCCAAGATCCCGCTAGGTTACCTAGATATTCCAAGTTCCGGTTTGCTAACCTAGATAGTCCAAGTGCCCGCTAGGTAACCTACATAGTCCAAGTGCACATTCGTTAACCTAGATAGTCCAAGTGCCCGCTAGGTAACCTATACTGCCCAAGTGTCCGCTAGGTTAATTACATAGTCCAAGTGCACGTTCGTTAACTTAGATAGTCCAAGTCGCGGTAGGTAACCAAAATAGTCCAAGGGCCGCTAGGTAACATATATAGTCCAAGTGCCCGCTAGTTAACCTATAGTCCAAGTGCCCTCTAGGTAACCTACATATTCCAAGTTCCCGCTAGGTAACCTATAGTCCAAGTGCCCGTTACCTAACCTAGATAGTCCAAGTGCCCGTTAGGTTACCTACATAGTCCATTTGCCCGTTCGTTAACCTAGATAGTCCAAATGCCCGCTAGGTAACCTACATAGTCAAAGGGCCGGCTAGGTAACCGTTAGAATCCAAGTGCCCGCTAGGTAATCTTGATAGTCCAAGTGCCCGTTAGGTAACCTAGATAGTCCAAGTGCCCGCTAGTTAACCTACATAGTGCAAGTGCCCGCTGGTTAACTTAAACAGTCCAAGTACCCGCTAGGTTACCTGCATAGTCCAAGTGCCCGTTAGGTAACCTAGATAGTCCATGTGCCCGCTAGGTAACCTACATAGTCCAAGTGCCCGCTAGGTAACCTAGATAGTCCAAGTACCCGTTAGCTAACCTAGATAGTCCAAGTGCCCGCTAGGTAACCTCCATAGTCCAAGTGCCCTCTAGGTAACCTCCATAGTCCAAGTGCCCGTTCGTTAACCTAGATAGTCCAAGTTCCTCTTAGCTAACCTACATAGTCCAAGTGCCCGTTCGTTAACCTAGAGAGTTCAAGTGCCCGCTAGGTAACCTAGACAGTCCAAGTGCCTGTTAGGTAACCTACATAGTCCAAGTGCCCGTTTGCTAACCTAGATCGTCAAAGGGCCTGCTAGTTAACCTACATAGTCCAAGGGCCCGCTAGTTAACCTAGATAGTCCAAGTGCCCGCTAGTTAACCTACATTTTCCAAGTCCCTGATGGGGAACCTACATAGTCCAAGTATCCGCAAGGTAACCTACATAGTCCAAATGCCCGCTAGTAACGTACATAGTCCAAGTGCCCGTTAGGTAACCTAGATAGTCCAAATGCCCGCTAGGGAACCCACATAGTCCAAGTGCCCGTTAGAGAACTTACATAGTCAAATCCCTGCTAGGGAACCTACATAGTCCAAGTGCCCGCTAGGGAACCTAGATAGTCCAAGTGCCCGCTAGGTAACCTAGATAGTCCAAGTGCCCGCTAGTTAACCTATATAGTCCAAGTGCCCGCTGAGGAACCTACATAGACCAAGTGTCCGAAAGGGAACCTACGTATTCCAAGTGCCCATTAGGGCACCTAGATAGTCCAAGTGCCCATAGGGAACCTATATCGTCCAAGTGCCCTCTAGGGAACCTACATAGTCAAAGTGCCCGCTAGGGAACCTGCATTGTACAAGTGCCCTCTAGATAACCTAGATAGTCCAAGTGCCCGCTAGGTAACCTAGATAGTCCAAGGGCCCGCTAGTTAACTTACATAGTCCAAGTGCATAATAGGGAACCTACACAGTCCAAGTGCCCAATGAGGAACCTACATAGTCCAAGTGCCCGATAGGGAATATTCATATTGCAAGTGCCCGTTAGGGAACCCAGATAGTCCAAGTGCCCATAGGGAACCTACATAGTCCAAGTGCCCTCTAGGGAAGCTACATATTCATAGTGCCCGCTAGGGAACCTGCATTGTCCAAGTGCCCACTAGTTAACCTAGATAGTCATAGTGACCGCTAATTAACCTAAGTAGTACAAATGTCCGATAGGGATCCTACATAGTCCAAATGCCCGCTAGGTAACCTAGATATTCCATGTTCCGGTTTGCTAACCTAGATAGTCCTAGTGCCCGCTAGGTAACCTACATAGTCCAAGTGCCCATTCGTTAACCTAGATAGTCCAAGTGCCCGCTAGGTAACCTATACTGTCCAAGTGCCCGCTAGGTTACCTACATAGTCCAAGTGCACGTTCGTTAACTTAGATAGTCCAAGTCGCGCTAGGTAACCTACATAGTCCAAGGGCCACTAGGTAACCTATAGTCCAAGTGCCCTTCTGGTAACCTACATATTCCAAGTTCCCGCTAGGTAACCTAGATAGTCAAAGTGCCCGTTACCTAACCTAGATAGTCCAAGTGCCCGTTAGGTTACCTACATAGTCCACGTGCCCGTTCGTTAACCTAGATAGTCCAATTGCCCGCTAGGTAACCTACATAGTCCATGAGCCGGCAGTTAACTTAGACAGATCAAGTGCCCGCTAGGTTACCTGCATAGTCCAAGTGCCCGTTAGCTAACGTAGATAGTCCAAGTGATCCCTAGGTAACCTCCATAGTCCAAGTGCCCACTAATTTACCTATATAGTCGAAATGCCTGCTAGGGAACCTAGATAGTGCAAATGCCCGCTAGGGAACCCACATAGTCCAAGTGCCCGTTAGAGAATTTACATAGTCAAAGCCCTGCTAGGGAACCTACATACTCCAAATGTCCGCTAGGGAACCTAGATAGTCCAAGTACCCGTTAACTAACCTAGATAGTCCAAGTGCCCGCTTGTTAACCTACATAGTCCAAGTGTCCGAAAGGGAACCTACGTATTCCAAGTGCCCATTAGGGCACCTAGATAGTCCAAGTGCCCATAGGGAATTTATATCGTCCAAGTGCCCTGTAGGGAACCTACATAGTCAAAGTGCCCGCTAGGGAACCTGCATTGTACAAGTGCCCTCTAGATAACCTAGATAGTCCAAGTGCCCGCTAGGTAACCTAGATAGTCCAAGGGCCCGCTAGTTAACCTACATAGTCCAACTGCCCGATAGGGAACCTACATAGTCCAAGTGCCCGCTAAGGGACGAACATAGTCCAAGTGCCCGCTAGGGGACCTGCATAGTCCAAGTGCCCGCTAGGTAACCTAGATAGTCCAAGTGCCCGCTAGTTAACCTACATAGTCCAAGTGCCCGCTGAGGAACCTACATAGTCCAAGTGTCCGAAAGGGAACCTACGTATTCCAAGTGCCCATTAGGGCACCTAGATAGTCCAAGGGCCCATAGGGAACCTATATCGTCCAAGTGCCCTCTAGGGAACCTACATAGTCAAAGTGCCCGCTAGGGAACCTGCATTGTACAAGTGCCCTCTAGTTAACCTAGATAGTCCAAGTGCCCGCTAGGTAACCTAGATAGTCCAAGGGCCCGCTAGTTAACCTACATAGTCCAAGTGCCCGATAGGGAACCTACATAGTCCAAGTGCCCAATGAGGAACCTACATAGTCCAAGTGCCCGATAGGGAATCTTCATATACCAAGTGCCCGTTAGGGAACCCAGATAGTCCAAGTGCCCATAGGGAACCTAGATAGTCCAAGTGCCCTCTAGGGAAGCTACATATTCATAGTGCCCGCTAGGGAACCTGCATTGTCCAAGTGCCTGCTAGTTAACCTAGATCGTCCAAGTGTCCGCTAGTAAACCTACATAGTCCAAGTTCCCGTTAGGTAACCTAGATAGGCCAAGTGCCCGCTAGTTAACCTACATAGTACAATGGCCCGCTAGTTGACCTAGATAGTCCATGTGCCCGCTAGTTAACCTAGATAGTCAAAGTGCCCGCTAGTTAACCTAAGTAGTACAAATGTCTGATAGGGATCCTACATAGTCCAAGTACCCGCTAGGGAAGCTACATATTCATAGTGCCCGCTAGGGAACCTGCATTGTCCAAGTGCCCACTAGTTAACCTAGATAGTCAAAGTGCCCGCTAATTATCCTAAGTAGTACAAATGTCCGATAGGGATCCTACATAGTCCAAGTGCCCGCTAGGTAACCTAGATATTCCAAGTTCCGGTTTGCTAACCTAGATAGTCCTAGTGCCCGCTAGGTAACCTACATAGTCCAAGTGCCCATTCGTTAACCTAGATAGTCCAAGTGCTCGCTAGGTAACCTATACTGTCCAAGTGCCCGCTAGGTTACCTACATAGTCCAAGTGCACGTTCGTTAACTTAGATAGTCCAAGTCGCGCTAGGTAACCTACATAGTCCAAGGGCCACTAGGTAACCTATAGTCCAAGTGCCCTCTAGGTAACCTACATATTCCAAGTTCCCGCTAGGTAACCTAGATAGTCACAGTGCCCGTTACCTAACCTAGATAGTCCAAGTGCCCGTTAGGTTACCTACATAGTCCAAGTGCCCGTTCGTTAACCTAGATAGTCCAATTGCCCGCTAGGTAACCTACATAGTCCAAGAGCCGGCTAGGTAACCTTTAGAATCCAAGTGCCCGCTAGGTAATCTAGATAGTCTAAGTGCCCGTTAGGTAACCTAGATAGTCCAAGTGCCCGCTCGTTAACCTACATAATCCAAGTGCCCGCTAGGTAACTTAGACAGTTCAAGTGCCCGCTAGGTTACCTGCATAGTCCAAGTGCCCGTTAGATAACCTAGATAGTCCAAGTGCCCGCTAGGTAACCTAGATAGTCCAAGTACACGTTAGCTAACCTAGATAGTCCAAGTGACCGCTAGGTAACCTCCATAGTCCAAGTGCCCGCTAGGTAACCTCCATAGTCCAAGTGCCCGTTAGTTAACCTAGATAGTCCAAGTTCCTGTTTGCTAACCTACATAGTCAGAGTGCCCGTTCGTTAACCTAGATAGTTCAAGTGCCCGCTAGGTAACCTAGACAGTCCAAGTGCCTGCTAGGTAACCTACATAGTCCAAGTGCCCGTTTGCTAACCTTGACCGTCAAAGGGCCCGCTAGTTAACCTACATAGTCCAAGGGCCCGCTAGTTATTCTAGATAGTCCAAGTGTCCACTAGTTAACCTACATTGTCCAAGTCCCTGATGGGGAACCTACATTGTCCAAGTATCCGCTAGGTAACCTACATAGTCCAAATGCCCGCTAGTAACGTACATAGTCCAAGTGCCCGTTAGGTAACCTAGATAGTCCAAATGCCCGCTGGGGAACCCACATAGTCCAAGTGCCCGTTAGAGAACTTACATACTCAAAGCCCTGCTAGGGAACCTACATAGTCCAAATGCCCGCTAGGGAACCTAGATAGTCCAAGTACCCGTTAGCTAACCTAGATAGTCCAAGTGCCCGCTTGTTAACCTACATAGTCCAAGTGTCCGAAAGGGAACCTACGTATTCCAAGTGCCCATTAGGGCACCTAGATAATCCAAGTGCCCATAGGGAACCTATATCGTCCAAGTGCCCTGTAGGGAACCTACATAGTCAAAGTGCCCGCTAGGGAACCTGCATTGTACAAGTGCCCTCTAGTTAACCTAGATAGTCCAAGTGCCCGCTAGGTAACCTATAAGTCCAAGGGCCCGCTAGTTAACCTACATAGTCCAAGTGCCCGATAGGGAACCTCCATAGTCCAAGTGCCCAATGAGGAACCTACATATTCCAAGTGCCCGATAGGGAATCTTCATATTCCAAGTGCCCGTTAGGGAACCCAGATAGTCCAAGTGCCCATAGGGAACCTACATAGTCCAAGTGCCCTCTAGGGAAGCTACATATTCATAGTGCCCGCTAGGGAACCTGCATTGTCCAAGTGCCCGCTAGTTAACCTAGATCGTCCAAGTGTCCGCTAGTAAACCTACATAGTTCAAGTTCCCGTTAGGTAACCTAGATAGGCCAAGTGCCCGCTAGTTAACCTACATAGTACAATGGCCCGCTGGTTGACCTAGATAGTCCAAGTGCCCCCTAGTTAACCTAGATAGTCAAAGTGCCCGCTAGTTAACCTAAGTAGTACAAATGTCTGATAGGGATCCTACATAGTCCAAGTGCCCGCTAGGTAACCTAGATATTCCATGTTCCGGTTTGCTAACCTAGATAGTCCAAGTGCCCGCTAGGTAACCTACATAGTCCAAGTGCCCATTCGTTAACCTAGATAGTCCAAGTTCCCGCTAGGTAACCTATACTGTCCAAGTGCCCGCTAGGTTACCTACATAGTCCAAGTGCACGTTCGTTAACTTAGATAGTCCAAGTCGCGCTAGGTAACCTACATAGTCCAAGGGCCATTAGGTAACCTATAGTCCAAGTGCCCTCTAGGTAACCTACATATTCCAAGTTCCTGCTAGGTAACCTAGATAGTCAAAGTGCCCGTTACCTAACCTAGATAGTCCAAGTGCCCGTTAGGTTACCTATATAGTCCACGTGCCCGTTCGTTAACCTAGATAGTCCAATTGCCCGCTAGGTAACCTACATAGTCCAAGAGCCGGCAGGTAACTTAGACAGTTCAAGTGCCCGCTAGGTTACCAGCATAGTCCAAGTGCCAGTTAGCTAACGTAGATAGTCCAAGTGCCCGCTAGGTAACCTCCATAGTCCAAGTGCCCCCTAGGTAACCTCCATAGTCCAAGTGCCCACTAATTTACCTATATAGTCCAAGTGCCCGCTAGGGAACCTGCATCGTCCAAGTGCCCGCTAGTTAACCTACATAGTCCAAGTGCCCGCTAGGTAACCTAGATAGTCTAAGGGCCCTCTAGTTAATCTATATAGTCCAACTGCCCGATAGGGAACCTACATAGTCCAGTGCCCGCTAAGGGACGAACATAGTCCAAGTGCCCGCTAGGGAACCTGCATAGTCCAAGTGCCCGCTAGGTAACCTAGATAGTCCAAGGGCCCGCTAGTTAACCTACATAGTCCAAGGGCCCTCTAGTTAACCTAGATAGTCTATGTGCCCGCTAGAGGACGTACATAGTCCAAATGCCCGCTAGGTAACTTAGATAGTCTAAGGGCCCTCTAGTTAACCTACATAGTCCAACTGCCCGATAGGGAACCTACATAGTCCAAGTGCCCGCTAAGGGACGAACATAGTCCAAGTGCCCGCTAGGGAACCTGCATAGTCCAAGTGCCCGCTAGGTAATCTAGATAGTCCAAAAACCCGCTAGTTAACCTACATTGTCCAAGTCCCTGATGGGGAACCTACATATTCCAAGTATCCGCTAGGTAACCTACATAGTCCAAATGCCCGCTAGTAACGTTCATAATCCAAGTGCCTGTTAGGTAACCTAGATAGTCCAAATGCACGCTAGGGAACCCACATAGTCCAAGTGCCCGTTAGAGAACTTACATAGTCAAAGCCCTGCTAGGGAACCTACATAGTCCAAGTGCCCGCTAGGGAACCTAGATAGTCCAAGTGCCCGCTATGTAACCTAGATAGTCCACGTGCCCTCTAGTTAACCTATATAATCCAAGTGCCCGCTGAGGAACCTATATAGACCAAGTGTCCGAAGGGGAACCTACGTATTCCAAGTGCCCATTAGGGCACCTAGATAGTCCAAGTGCCCATAGGGAACCTATATCGTCCAAGTGCCCTCTAGGGAACCTACATAGTCAAAGTGCCCGCTAGGAAACCTGCATTGTACAAGTGCCCTCTAGTTAACCTAGATAGTCCAAGTGCCCGCTAGGTAACCTACATAGTCCAAGTGCCCATTCGTTAACCTAGATAGTCCAAGTGCCCGCTAGGTAACCTATACTGTCCAAGTGCCCGCTAGGTTACCTACATAGTCCAAGTGCACGTTCGTTAACTTAGATAGTCCAAGTCGCGCTATGTAACCTACATAGTCCAAGGGCCACTAGGTAACCTATAGTCCAAGTGCCCTCTAGGTAACCTACATATTCCAAGTTCCCGCTAGGTAACCTAGATAGTCAAAGTGCCCGTTACCGTTACCTAACCTAGAAAGTCCAAGTGCCCGTTAGGTTACCTACATAGTCCACGTGCCCGTTCGTTAACCTAGATAGTCCAATTGCCCGCTAGGTAACCTACATAGTCCAAGAGCCGGCTAGGTAACCTTTAGAATCCAAGTGCCCGCTAGGTAATCTAGATAGTCTAAGTGCCCGTTAGGTAACCTAGATAGTCCAAGTGCCCGCTAGTTAACCTACATAATCCAAGTGCCCGCTAGGTAACTTAGACAGTTCAAGTGCCCGCTAGGTTACCTGCATAATCCAAGTGCCCGTTAGATAACCTAGGTAGTCCTAGTGCCCGCTAGGTAACCTAGATAGTCCAAGTACACGTTAGCTAACCTAGATAGTCCAAGTGCCCGCTAGGTAACCTCCATAGTCCAAGTGCCCGCTAGGTAACCTCCATAGTCCAAGTGCCCGTTCGTTAACCTAGATAGTCCAATTGCCCGCTAGGTAACCTACATAGTCCAAGAGCCGGCTAGGTAACTTTTAGAATCCAAGTGCCCGCTAGGTAATCTAGATAGTCTAAGTGCCCGTTAGGTAACCTAGATAGTCCAAGTGCCCGCTAGTTAACCTACATAATCCAAGTGCCCGCTAGGTAACTTAGACAGTTCAAGTGCCCGCTAGGTTACCTGCATAGTCCAAGTGCCCGTTAGATAACCTAGAAAGTTCAAGTGCCCGCTAGGTAATCTAGATAGTCCAAGTACACGTTAGCTAACCTAGATAGTCCAAGTGCCCGCTAGGGAACCCACATAGTCCAAGTGCCCGTTAGAGAACTTACATACTCAAAGCCCTGCTAGGGAACCTACATAGTCCAAATGCCCGCTAGGGAACCTAGATAGTCCAAGTACCCGTTAGCTAACCTAGATAGTCCAAGTGCCCACTTGTTAACCTACATAGTCCAAGTGTCCGAAAGGGAACCTACGTATTCCAAGTGCCCATTAGGGCACCTAGATAGTCCAGGTGCCCATAAGGAACCTGTATCATCCAAGTGCCCTCTAGGGAACCTACATAGTCAAAGTGCCCGCTAGGGAACCTGCATTGTACAAGTGCCCTCTAGTTAACCTAGATAGTCCAAGTGCCCGCTAGGTAACCTAGATAGTCCAAGGGCCCGCTAGTTAACCTACATAGTCCAAGTGCCCGATAGGGAACCTACATAGTCCAAGTGCCCAATGAGGAACCTACATAGTCCAAGTGCCCGATAGGGAATCTTCATATTCCAAGTGCCCGTTAGGGAACCCAGATAGTCCAAGTGCCCATAGGGAACCTACATAGTCCAAGTGCCCTCTAGGGAAGCTACATATTCATAGTGCCCGCTAGGGAACCTGCATTGTCCAAGTGCCCGCTAGTTAACCTAGATCGTCCAAGTGTCCGCTAGTAAACCTACATAGTCCAAGTTCCCGTTAGGTAACCTAGATAGGCCAAGTGCCCGCTAGTTAACCTACATAGTACAATGGCCCTCTAGTTGACCTAGATAGTCCAAGGGCCGCTAGTTAACCTAGATAGTCAAAGTGCCCGCTAGTTAACCTAAGTAGTACAAATATCTGATAGGGATCCTACATAGTCCAAATGCCCGCTAGGTAACCTAGATATTCCATGTTCCGGTTTGCTAACCTAGATAGTCCAAGTGCCCGCTAGGTAACCTACATAGTCCAAGTGCCCATTTGTTAACCTAGATAGTCCAAGTGCCCGCTAGTTAACCTACATAGTCCAAGTGCCCACTAGGTAACTTAGACAGTTCAAGTGCCCGCTAGGTTACCTGCATATTCCAAGTGCCCGTTAGGTAACCTTCATAGTCCAAGTGCCCGCTAGGTAACCTACATAGTCCAAGTGCCCGCTAGGTAACCTAGATAGTCCAAGTAATCGTTAGCTAACCTAGATAGTCCAAGTGCCCGCTAGGTAACCTCCATAGTCCAAGAGCCCGCTAGGTAACCTCCATAGTCCAAGTGCCCGTTCGTTAACCTAGATAGTCCAAGTTCCTGTTAGCTAACCTACATAGTCCAACTGCACATTCGTTAACCTAGATAGTTCAAGTGCCCGCTAGGTAACCTACATAGTCCAAGTGCCCGTTTGCTAACCTAGATCGTCAAAGGGCCCGCTAGTTAACCTACATAGTTCAAGGGCCCGCTAGTTAGCCTAGATAGTCCAAGTGCCCGCTAGTTAACCTACATTGTCCAAGTCCATGATGGGGAACCTACATAGTCCAAGTATCCGCTAGGTAACCTACATTGTCCAAATGCCCGCTAGTAACGTACATAGTCCAAGTGCCCGTTAGGTAACCTAGATAGTCCAAATGCCCGCTAGGGAACCTACATAGTCCAAATGCCCGCTAGAAACCTACATAGTCCAAGTGCCAGAAGGGAACCTACATAATCCAAGTGCCCGCTAGGGAACCTACATAGTCCAAATGCCCGTTAGGTAACCTAGATAGTCCAAATGCCCGCTAGGATACCCACATAGTCCAAGTGTCCGCGAGGTAACCTACATAGTCCAAGTGCCCATTCATTCACCTAGATTGTCCAAGTGCCCGCTAGGTAACCTAGTCTGTGCAAGTGCCCGCTTGGTTACCTACATAGTCCAAGTGCCCGTTCTTTAACCTAGATAGTACAAGTGCCCGCTAGTTGACCTACATAGTCCAAGTTCCCGTTAGGTAACCTAGATAGTCCAAGTGCTCGCTAGGTAACTTACATAGTCCAAGTACCCACTAGGTAACCTAGATATTCCAAGTTCCTTTTAGCTAACCTAGATAGTCCAAGTGCCCGCTAGGTAACCTACATAGTCCAACTGCCCATTCGTTAACCTAGATAGTCCAAGTGCCCGCTAGATAACCTAGACTGTCCAAGTGCCCGCTAGGTTACCTACATAGTCCAAGTACCCGTTCGTTAACCTAGATAATCCAATTGCCCGCTAGGTAACCTATATAGTCCCAGCGCCCGCTAGATAACCTAGATAGTCCAAGTGCCCCTTAGGTAACCTAGATAGTCCAAATGCCCGCTAGGTAACCTACATATTCCAATTGCCCGCTAGAAAACCTAGATAGTCCAAGTGCCCGCTAGGTAACCTAGATAGTCCAAGTGCCCGCTAGGTAACCTACAAAGTCCAAGTGCCTGCTAGGTAATCTATATAGTCCAAATGCCCGCTAGGGCACCCACATAGTTCAAGTGCCCGCTAATTTACCCATACAGTCCAAGTATCCGTTAGCCCACCTAGATAGTCCAAGGGTCAACTAGTTAACCTACATAGCCCAGGGCCCGCAAGTTAACCTAGATAGTCCTATTGCACGTTAGTTAACCTAGATAGTCCAAGTGCCCACTAGGGGACGCACATAGTCCAAGTGGCCGCTAGGTAACCTAGATAGTCCAGTGCCTGCTAAGATATGTACATAGTCCAAGTGCCCGCTAGGTAACCTAGATAGTCTAAGTGCCCGCTAGTTAACCTAGATAGTCCACGTGCCCGCTAGTAAACCTAGATACTCCAAGTGCCCGCTAGTTAACCTAGATCGTCCAAGTGCCCGCTAGTTAACCTACATAATCCAAGTGCCCGCTAGGGTACCTACATAGTCCAAATGCCCGTTAGGTAACCTAGATAGTCCAAATGCCCGCTAGGATACCCACATAGTCCAAGTGTCCGCGAGGTAACCTACATAGTCCAAGTGCCCATTCATTCACCTAGATTGTCCAAGTGCCCGCTAGGTAACCTAGACTGTGCAAGTGCCCGCTTGGTTACCTACATAGTCCAAGTGCCCGTTCGTTAACCTAGATAGTACAAGTGCCCGCTAGTTGACCTACATAGTCCAAGTTCCCGTTAGGTAACCTAGATAGTCCAAGTGCTCGCTAGGTAACTTACATAGTCCAAGTACCCACTAGGTAACCTAGATATTCCAAGTTCCTTTTAGCTAACCTAGATAGTCCAAGTGCCCGCTAGGTAACCTACATAGTCCAACTGCCCATTCGTTAACCTAGATAGTCCAAGTGCCCGCTAGATAACCTAGACTGTCCAAGTGCCCGCTAGGTTACCTACATAGTCCAAGTACCCGTTCGTTAACCTAGATAATCCAATTGCCCGCTAGGTAACCTACATAGTCCCAGCGCCCGCTAGGTAACCTAGATAGTCCAAGTGCCCCTTAGGTAACCTAGATAGTCCAAATGCCCGCTAGGTAACCTACATAGTCCAATTGCCCGCTAGAAAACCTAGATAGTCCAAGTGCCCGCTAGGTAACCTAGATAGTCCAAGTGCCCGCTAGGTAACCTACAAAGTCCAAGTGCCTGCTAGGTAATCTATATAGTCCAAATGCCCGCTAGGGCACCCACATAGTTCAAGTGCCAGCTAATTTACCTATACAGTACAAGTATCCGTTAGCCCACCTAGATAGTCCAAGGGTCAACTAGTTAACCTACATAGCCCAGGGCCCGCAAGTTAATCTAGATAGTCCTATTGCACGTTAGTTAACCTAGATAGTCCAAGTGCCCACTAGGGGACGCACATAGTCCAAGTGGCTGCTAGGTAACCTAGATAGTCCGGTGCCTGCTAAGATATGTACATAGTCCAAGTGCCCGCTAGGTAACTTAGATAGTCTAAGTGCCCGCTAGTTAACCTAGAAAGTCCACGTGCCCGCTAGTAAACCTAGATACTCCAAGTGCCCGCTAGTTAACCTAGATCGTCCAAGTGCCCGCTAGTTAACCTACATAGTCCAAGGGCCCGCTAGTTAACCTACATAGTCTAAGTGCCCGCTAGGTAACCTAGATAGTCCAAGTTCCTGTTAGCTAACCTAGATAGTCCAAGTGCCCGCTATGTAACCTACATAGTCCAAGGGCACGCTCGTTAACCTTGTTCGTCCAAGTGTCAGCTAGTTAACCTAGATAGTCAAAGTGCCCGCTATTTAACCTAGATAGTCCAAGTGCCCGCTAGGTAACCTACATAGTTCTAGCGCCCACTAGTTAACCTACATAGTCCAAGTGCCCGCTAGGTAACCTACATAGTCCAAATGCCCGCTAGTAACCTACATAGTCCAAGTGCAAGAAGGGAACCTACAAAATCCATGTGCCCACTAGGGAACCTACATAGTCCAAATGCCCGTTAGTTAACCTAGATAGTCCAAATGCCCGCTATGGTACCCACATAGTCCTAGTGCCCACAAGGGAACCTACATAGTCCAAGTGCCCGCTAGGGAACCTGCATCGTTCAAGTGCCCGCTAGTTAACCTAGATAGTCCAAGTTCCTGTTAGCTAACCTACATAGTCCAAGTGCCCGTTCGTTAACCTAGATAGTCCAAGTGCCCGCTAAGTAACCTACATAGTCCAAGGGCCCGCTAGGTAACCTACATAGTCCAAGTGCCCGTTCGTTAACCTAGATAGTCCAAGTGCCCGATAGGTAACCTAGACAGTCCAAGTGCCTGCTAGGTAACCTACATAGTCCAAGTGCCCGTTCGTTAACCTAGATAGTCCAAGTGCCCGCTAGTTAACCTACATAGTCCAAGTGGCCGCTACGTAACTTACATAGTCCAAATGCCCTCTAGTAACCTACATAGTCCAAGTGCAAGATGGAACCTACATAATCCAAGTGCCCGCTAGGGAACCTACATAGTCCAAATGCCCGTTAGGTAACCCAGATTGTCCAAGTTCCTGTTAGCTAACCTACATAGTCCAAGTGCCTGTTCGTTAACCTAGATAGTCCAAGTGCCCGCTAGGTAACCTAGATAGTCCAAGTGCCCGTTCGTTAACCTAGATAGTCCAAGTGCCCGCTAGTTAACCTACATAGTCCAAGTGGCCGCTACGTAACTTACATAGTCCAAATGCCCTCTAGTAACCTACATAGTCCAAGTGCAAGAAGGGAACCTACATAATCCAAGTGCCCGCTAGGGAACCTACATAGTCCAAATGCCCGTTAGGTAACCCAGATTATCCAAGTTCCTGTTAGCTAACCTACATATTCCAAGTGCCTGTTCGTTAACCTAGATAGTCCAAGTGCCCGCTAGGTAACCTACATAGTCCAAGTGCCCGCTGGTTAACTTAAACAGTCCAAGTACCCGCTAGGTTACCTGCATAGTCTAAGTGCCCGTTAGGTAACCTAGATAGTCCAAGTGCCCGCTAGTTAACCTACATAATCCAAGTGCCCGCTAGGTAACTTAGACAGTTCAAGTGTCCGCTAGGTTACCTGCATAGTCCAAGTGCCCGTTACATAACCTAGATAGTCCAAGTGCCCGCTAGGTAACCTAGATAGTCCAAGTACACGTTAGCTAACCTAGATAGTCCAAGTGCCCGCTAGGTAACCTCCATAGTCCAAGTGCCCGTTCGTTAACCTAGATAGTCCAAGTTCCTGTTTGCTAACCTACATAGTCAGAGTGCCCGTTCGTTAACCTAGATAGTTCAAGTGCCCACTAGGTAACCTAGACAGTCGAAGTGCCTGCTAGGTAACCTACATAGTCCAAGTGCCCGTTTGCTAACCTTGACCGTCAAAGGGCCCGCTAGTTAACCTACATAGTCCAAGGGCCCGCTAGTTAACCTAGATAGTCCAAGTGTCCACTAGTTAACCTACATTGTCCAAGTCCCTGATGGGGAACCTACATTGTCCAAGTATCCGCTAGGTCACCTACATAGTCCAAATGCCCGCTAGTAACGTACATAGTCCAAGTGCCCGTTAGGTAACCTAGATAGTCCAAATGCCCGCTAGGGAACCCACATAGTCCAAGTGCCCGTTAGAGAACTTACCTAGTCAAAGCCCTGCTAGGGAACCTACATAGTCCAAATGCCCGCTAGGGAACCTAGATAGTCCAAGTACCCGTTAGCTAACCTAGATAGTCCAAGTGCCCGCTTGTTAACCTACATAGTCCAAGTGTCCGAAAGGGAACCTACGTATTCCAAGTGCCCATTAGGGCACCCAGATAGTCCAAGTGCCCATAGGGAACCTATATCGTCCAAGTGCCCTGTAGCGAACCTACATAGTCATATGCCCGCTAGGGAACCTGCATTGTACAAGTGCCCTCTAGTTAACCTAGATAGTCCAAGTGCCCGCTAGGTAATCTAGAAGTCCACGGGCCCGCTAGTTAACTTACATAGTCCAAGTGCCCGATAGGGAACCTACATAGTCCAAGTGCCCAATGAGGAACCTACATAGTCCAAGTGCCCGATAGGGAATCTTCATATTCCAAGTGCCCGTTAGGGAACCCAGATAGTCCAAGGCCCATAGGGAACCTAGATAGTCCAAGTGCCCTCTAGGGAAGCTACATATTCATAGTGCCCGCTAGGGAACCTGCATTGTCCAAGTGCCCGCTAGTTAACCTAGATCGTCCAAGTGTCCGCTAGTAAACCTACATAGTCCAAGTTCCCGTTAGGTAACCTAGATAGGCCAAGTGCCCGCTAGTTAACCTACATAGTACAATGGCCCGCTGGTTGACCTAGATAGTCCAAGTGCCCCCTAGTTAACCTAGATAGTCAAAGTGCCCGCTAGGTAACCTAAGTAGTACAAATGTCTGATAGGGATCCTACATAGTCCAAGTGCCCGCTAGGTAACCTAGATATTCCATGTTCCGGTTTGCTAACCTAGATAGTCCAAGTGCCCGCTAGGTAACCTACATAGTCCAAGTGCCCATTCGTTAACCTAGATAGTCCAAGTGCCCGCTAGGTAACCTATACTGTCCAAGTGCCCGCTAGGTTACCTACATAGTCCAAGTGCACGTTCGTTAACTTAGATAGTCCAAGTGGCGGTAGGTAACCTACATAGTCCAAGGGCCACTAGGTAACCTATAGTCCAAGTGCCCTCTAGGTAACCTACATATTCCAAGTTCCTGCTAGGTAACCTAGATATTCAAAGTGCCCGTTACCTAACCTAGATAGTCCAAGTGCCCGTTAGGTTACCTACATAGTCCACGTGCCGGTTCGTTAACCTAGATAGTCCAATTGCCCGCTAGGTAACCTACATAGTCCAAGAGCCGGCAGGTAACTTAGACAGTTCAAGTGCCCGCTAGGTTACCTGCATAGTCCAAGTGCCAGTTAGCTAACGTAGATAGTCCAAGTGCCCGCTAGGTAACCTCCAAAGTCCAAGTGCCCCCTAGGTAACCTCCATAGTCCAAGTGCCCACTAATTTACCTATATAGTCCAAGTGCCCGCTAGGGAACCTGCATCGTCCAGGTGCCCGCTAGTTAACCTACATAGTCCAAGTGCCCGCTAGGTAACCTAGATAGTCCAAGGGCCCGCTAGTTAACCTACATAGTCCAAGGGCCTTCTAGTTAACCTAGATAGTCTATGTGCCCGCTAGAGGACGTACATAGTCCAAATGCCCACTAGGTAACTTAGATAGTCTAAGGGCCCTCTAGTTAACCTACATAGTCCAACTGCCCGATAGGGAACCTACATAGTCCAAGTGCCCGCTAAGGGACAAACATAGTCCAAGTGCCCGCTAGGGAACCTGCATAGTCCAAGTGCCCGCTAGGTAACCTAGATAGTCCAAAAAACCCGCTAGTTAACCTACATTGTCCAAGTCCCTGATGGGGAACCTACATAGTCCAAGTATCCGCTAGGTAACCTACATAGTCCAAATGCCCGCTAGTAACGTTCATAATCCAAGTGCCCGTTAGGTAACCTAGATAGTCCAAATGCCCGCTAGGGAACCCACATAGTCCAAGTGCCCGTTAGAGAACTTACATAGTCAAAGCCCTGCTAGGGAACCTACATAGTCCAAGTGCCCGCTAGGGAACCTAGATAGTCCAAGTGCCCGCTATGTAACCTAGATAGTCCAAGTGCCCTCTAGTTAACCTATATAATCCAAGTGCCCGCTGAGGAACCTACATAGACCAAGTGTCCGAAAGGGAACCTACGTATTCCAAGTGCCCATTAGGGCACCTAGATAGTCCAAGTGCCCTTAGGGAATGTATATCGTCCAAGTGTCCTCTAGGGAACCTACATAGTCAAAGTGCCCGCTAGGGAACCTGCATTGTACAAGTGCCCTCTAGTTAACCTAGATAGTCCAAGTGCCCGCTAGGTAACCTAGATAGTCCAAGGGCCCGCTAGTTAACCTACATATTCCAAGTGCCCGATAGGGAACCTCCATAGTCCAAGTGCCCAATGAGGAACCTACATAGTCCAAGTGCCCGATAGGGAATCTTCATATTCCAAGTGCCCGTTAGGAAACCCAGATAGTCCAAGTGCCCATAGGGAACCTATATAGTCCAAGTGCCCTCCAGGGAAGCTACATATTCATAGTGACCGCTAGGGAACCTGCATTGTCCAAGTGCCCTCTAGGTAACCTACATATTCCAAGTTCCCGCTAGGTAACCTAGATAGTCCAAGTGCCCGTTACCTAACCTAGATAGTCCAAGTGCCCGTTAGGTTACCTACATAGTCCACGTGCCCGTTCGTTAACCTAGATAGTCCAATTGCCCGCTAGGTAACCTACATAGTCAAAGGGCCGGCTAGGTATCCTTTAGAATCCAAGTGCCCGCTAGTTAACCTACATAGTCCAAGTGCCTGCTGATTAACTTAAACAGTCCAAGTACCCGCTAGGTTACCTGCATAGTCCAAGTGCCCGTTAGGTAACCTAGATAGTCCATGTGCCCGCTAGGTAACCTACATAGTCCAAGTGCCCGCTAGGTAACCTAGATAGTCCAAGTACCCGTTAGCTAACCTAGATAGTCCAAGTGCCCGCTAGGTAACCTCCATAGTCCAAGTGCCCTCTAGGTAACCTCCATAGTCCAAGTGCCCGTTCGTTAACCTAGATAGTCCAAGTTCCTGTTAGCTAACCTACATAGTCCAAGTGCCCGTTCGTTAACCTAGAGAGTTCAAGTGCCCGCTAGGTAACCTAGACAGTCCAAGTGCCTGTTAGGTAACCTACATAGTCCAAGTGCCCTTTTGCTAACCTAGATCGTCAAAGGGCCCGCTAGTTAACCTACATAGTCCAAGGGCCCGCTAGTTAACCTAGATAGTCCAAGTGCCCGCTAGTTAACCTACATTGTCCAAGTCCATGATGGGGAACCTACATAGTCCAAGTATCCGCTAGGTAACCTACATAGTCCAAATGCCCGCTAGTAACGTACATAGTCCAAGTGCCCGTTAGGTAACCTAGATAGTCCAAATGCCCGCTAGGGAACCCACATAGTCCAAGTGCCCGTTAGAGGACTTACATAGTCAAAGCCCTGCTAGGGAACCTACATAGTCCAAGTGCCCACTAGGGAACCTAGATAGTCCAAGTGCCCGCTAGGTAACCTAGATAGTCCTAGTGCCCGCTAGTTAACCTATATAGTCCAAGTGCCCGCTGAGGAACCTACATAGACCAAGTGTCCGAAAGGGAACCTACGTATTCCAAGTGCCCATTAGGGCACCTAGATAGTCCAAGTGCCCATAGGGAACCTATATCGTCCAAGTGCCCTCTAGGGAACCTACATAGTCAAAGTGCCCGCTAGGGAACCTGCATTGTACAAGTGCCCTCTAGATAACCTAGATAGTCCAAGTACCCGCTAGGTAACCTAGATAGTCCAGGGGCCCGCTAGTTAACTTACATAGTCCAAGTGCCCGATAGGGAACCTACATAGTCCAAGTGCCCAATGAGGAACCTACATAGTCCAAGTGCCCGATAGGGAATCTTCATATTCCAAGTGCCCGTTAGGGAACCCAGATAGTCCAAGTGCACATAGGGAACCTACATAGTCCAAGTGCCCTCTAGGGAAGCTACATATTCATAGTGCCCGCTAGGGAACCTGCATTGTCCAAGTGCTCGCTAGTTAACCTAGATAGTCAAAGTGCCCGCTAGTTAACCTAAGTAGTACAAATATCCGATAGGGATCCTACATAGTCCAAGTGCCCGCTAGGTAACCTAGATATTCCAAGTTCCGGTTTGCTAACCTAGATAGTCCAAGGGCCTGCTAGGTAACCTACATAGTCCAAGTGCCCGTTCGTTAACCTAGATAGTCCAAGTGCCCGCTAGTTAACCTACATAGTCCAAGTGGCCGCTACGTAACTTACATAGTCCAAATGCCCTCTAGTAACCTACATAGTCCAAGTGCAAGAAGGGAACCTACATAATCTAAGTGCCCGCTAGGGAACCTACATAGTCCAAATGCCCGTTAGGTAACCCAGATAGTCCAAGTTCCTGTTAGCTAACCTACATAGTCCAAGTGCCTGTTCGTTAACCTAGATAGTCCAAGTGCCCGCTAGGTAACCTACATAGTCCAAGTGCCCGCTGGTTAACTTAAACAGTCCAAGTACCCGCTAGGTTACCTGCATAGTCCAAGTGCCCGTTAGGTAACCTAGATAGTCCATGTGCCCGCTAGGTAACCTACATAGTCCAAGTACCCGCTAGGTAACCTAGATAGTCCAAGTACCCTTTAGCTAACCTAGATAGTCCAAGTGCCCGCTAGGTAACCTCCATAGTCCAAGTGCCCTCTAGGTAACCTCCATAGTCCAAGTGCCCGTTCGTTAACCTAGATGTCCAAGTTCCTGTTAGCTAACCTACATAGTCCAAGTGCCCGTTCGTTAACCCAGAGAGTTCAAGTGCCCGCTAGGTAACCTAGATAGTCCAAGGGCCCGCTAGTTAACTTACGTAGTCCAAGTGCCCGATAGGGAACCTACATAGTCCAAGTGCCCAATGAGGAACCTACATAGTCCAAGTGCTCGATAGGGAATCTTCATATTCCAAGTGCCCGTTAGGGAACCCAGATAGTCCAAGTGCACATAGGGAACCTACATAGTCCAAGTGCCCTCTAGGGAAGCTACATATTCATAATGCCCGCTAGGGAACCTGCATTGTCCAAGTGCTCGCTAGTTAACCTAGATAGTCAAAGTGCCCGCTAGTTAACCTAAGTAGTACAAATATCCGATAGGGATCCTACATAGTCCAAGTGCCCGCTAGGTAACCTAGATATTCCAAGTTCCGGTTTGCTAACCTAGATAGTCCAAGGGCCTGCTAGGTAACCTACATAGTCCAAGTGGCCGTTCGTTAACCTAGATAGTCCAAGTGCCCGATAGGTAACCTACACGGTCCAAGTGCCTGCTAGGTAACCTACATAGTCCAAGTGCCCGTTCGTTAACCTAGATAGTCCAAGTGCCCGCTAGTTAACCTACATAGTCCAAGTGGCCGCTACGTAACTTACATAGTCCAAATGCCCTCTAGTAACCTACATAGTCCAAGTGCAAGAAGGGAACCTACATAATCTAAGTGCCCGCTAGGGAACCTACATAGTCCAAATGCCCGTTAGGTAACCCAGATAGTCCAAGTTCCTGTTAGCTAACCTACATAGTCCAAGTGCCTGTTCGTTAACCTAGATAGTCCAAGTGCCCGCTAGGTAACCTACATAGTCCAAGTGCCCGCTGGTTAACTTAAACAGTCCAAGTACCCGCTAGGTTACCTGCATAGTCCAAGTGCCCGTTAGGTAACCTAGATAGTCCATGTGCCCGCTAGGTAACCTACATAGTCCAAGTACCCGCTAGGTAACCTAGATAGTCCAAGTACCCTTTAGCTAACCTAGATAGTCCAAGTGCCCGCTAGGTAACCTCCATAGTCCAAGTGCCCTCTAGGTAACCTCCATAGTCCAAGTGCCCGTTCGTTAACCTAGATGTCCAAGTTCCTGTTAGCTAACCTACATAGTCCAAGTGCCCGTTCGTTAACCCAGAGAGTTCAAGTGCCCGCTAGGTAACCTAGATAGTCCAAGGGCCCGCTAGTTAACTTACGTAGTCCAAGTGCCCGATAGGGAACCTACATAGTCCAAGTGCCCAATGAGGAACCTACATAGTCCAAGTGCTCGATAGGGAATCTTCATATTCCAAGTGCCCGTTAGGGAACCCAGATAGTCCAAGTGCACATAGGGAACCTACATAGTCCAAGTGCCCTCTAGGGAAGCTACATATTCATAATGCCCGCTAGGGAACCTGCATTGTCCAAGTGCTCGCTAGTTAACCTAGATAGTCAAAGTGCCCGCTAGTTAACCTAAGTAGTACAAATGTCCGATAGGGATCCTACATAGTCCAAGTGCCCGCTAGTTAACCTAGATATTCCAAGTTCCGGTTTGCTAACCTAGATAGTCCAAGGGCCTGCTAGGTAACCTACATAGTCCAAGTGGCCGTTCGTTAACCTAGATAGTCCAAGTGCCCGATAGGTAACCTACACCGTCCAAGTGCCTGCTAGGTAACCTACATAGTCCAAGTGCCCGTTCGTTAACCTAGATAGTCCAAGTGCCCGCTAGTTAACCTACATAGTCCAAGTGGACGCTACGTAACTTACATAGTCCAAATGCCCTCTAGTAACCTACATAGTCCAAGTGCAAGAAGGGAACCTACATAATCCAAGTGCCCGCTAGGGAACCTACATAGTCCAAATGCCCGTTAGGTAACCCAGATAGTCCAAGTCCCTGTTAGCTAACCTACATAGTCCAAGTGCCTGTTCGTTAACCTAGATAGTCCAAGTGCCCGCTAGATAACCTACATAGTCCAAGTGCCCGCTGGTTAACTTAAACAGTCCAAGTACCCGCTAGGTTACCTGCATAGTCCAAGTGCCCGTTAGGTAACCTAGATAGTCCATGTGCCCGCTAGGTAACCTACATAGTACAAGTACCCGCTAGGTAACCTAGATGGTCCAAGTACCCTTTAGCTAACCTAGATAGTCCAAGTGCCCGCTAGGTAACCTCCATAGTCCAAGTGCCCTCTAGGTAACCTCCATAGTCCAAGTGCCCGTTCGTTAACCTAGATAGTCCAAGTTCCTGTTAGCTAACCTACATAGTCCAAGTGCCCGTTCGTTAACCTAGAGAGTTCAAGTGCCCGCTAGGTAACCTAGATAGTCCAAGGGCCCGCTAGTTAACTTACATAGTCCAAGTGCCCAATAGGGAACCTACATAGTCCAAGTGCCCAATGAGGAACCTACATAGTCCAAGTGCCCGATAGGGAATCTTCATATTCCAAGTGCCCGTTAGGGAACCCAGATAGTCCAAGTGCACATAGGGAACCTACATAGTCCAAGTGCCCTCTAGGGAAGCTACATATTCATAGTGCCCGCTAGGGAACCTGCATTGTCCAAATGCCCGCTATTTAACCTAGATAGTCAAAGTGCCCGCTAATTAACCTAAGTAGTACAAATGTCCGATAGGGATCCTACATAGTCCAAGTGCCCGCTAGGTAACCTAGATATTCCAAGTTCCGGTTTGCTAACCTAGATAGTCCTAGTGCCCGTTAGGTAACCTACATAGTCCAAGTGCCCATTCGTTAACCTAGATAGTCCAAGTGCCCGCTAGGTAACCTATACTGTCCAAGTGCCCGCTAGGTTACCTACATAGTCCAAGTGCACGTTCGTTAACTTAGATAGTCCAAGTCGCGCTAGGTAACCTACATAGTCCAAGGGCCACTAGGTAACCTATAGTCCAAGTGCCCTCTAGGTAACCTACATATTCCAAGTTCCCGCTAGGTAACCTAGATAGTCAAAGTGCCCGTTACCTAACCTAGAAAGTCCAAGTGCCCGTTAGGTTACCTACATAGTCCACGTGCCCGTTCGTTAACCTAGATAGTCCAATTGCCCGCTAGGTAACCTACATAGTCCAAGAGCCGGCTAGGTAACCTTTAGAATCCAAGTGCCCGCTAGGTAATCTAGATAGTCTAAGTGCCCGTTAGGTAACCTAGATAGTCCAAGTGCCCGCTAGTTAACCTACATAATCCAAGTGCCCGCTAGGTAACTTAGACAGTTCAACTGCCTGCTAGGTTACCTGCATAGTCCAAGTGCCCGTGAGATAACCTAGATAGTCCAAGTGCCCGCTAGGTAACCTAGATAGTCCAAGTACACGTTAGCTAACCTAGATAGTCCAAGTGCCCGCTAGGTAACCTCCATAGTCCAAGTGCCCGTTCGTTAACCTAGATAGTCCAAGTTCCTGTTTGCTAACCTACATAGTCAGAGTGCCCGTTCGTTAACCTAGATAGTTCAAGTGCCCGCTAGGTAACCTAGACAGTCCAAGTGCCTGCTAGGTAACCTACATAGTCCAAGTGCCCGTTTGCTAACCATGACCGTCAAAGGGCCCGCTAGTTAACCTACATAGTCCAAGGGCCCGCTAGTTAACCTAGATAGTCCAAGTGTCCACTAGTTAACCTACATTGTCCAAGTCCCTGATGGGGAACCTACATTGTCCAAGTATCCGCTAGGTAACATACATAGTCCAAATGCCCGCTAGTAACGTACATAGTCCAAGTGCCCGTTAGGTAACCTAGATAGTCCAAATGCCCGCTAGGGAACCCACATAGTCCAAGTGCCCGTTAGAGAACTTACATAGTCAAAGCCCTGCTAGGGAACCTACATAGTCCAAATGCCCGCTAAGGAACCTAGATAGTCCAAGTACCCGTTAGCTAACCTAGATAGTCCAAGTGCCCGCTTGTTAACCTACATAGTCCAAGTGTCCGAAAGGGAACCTACGTATTCCAAGTGCCCATTAGGGCACCTAGATAGTCCAAGTGCCCATAGGGAACCTATATCGTCCATGTGCCCTCTAGGGAACCTACATAGTCAAAGTGCCCGCTAGGGAACCTGCATTGTACAAGTGCCCTCTAGTTAACCTAGATAGTCCAAGTGCCCGCTAGGTAACCTAGATAGTCCAAGGGCCCGCTAGTTAACTTACATAGTCCAAGTGCCCGATAGGGAACCTACATAGTCCAAGTGCCCAATGAGGAACCTACATAGTCCAAGTGCCCGATAGGGAATCTTCATATTCCAAGTGCCCGTTAGGGAACCCAGATAGTCCAAGTGCCCATAGGGAACCTACATAGTCCAAGTGCCCTCTAGGCAAGCTACATATTCATAGTGCCCGCTAGGGAACCTGCATTGTCCAAGTGCCCGCTAGTTAACCTAGATTGTCAAAGTGTCCGCTAGTAAACCTACATAGTCCAAGTTCCCGTTAGGTAACCTAGATAGGCCAAGTGCCCGCTAGTTAACCTACATAGTACAATGGCCCGCTGGTTGACCTAGATAGTCCAAGTGCCCCCTAGTTAACCTAGATAGCCAAAGTGCCCGCTAGTTAACCTAAGTAGTACAAATGTCTGATAGGGATCCTACATAGTCCAAGTGCCCGCTAGGTAACCTAGATATTCCATGTTCCGGTTTGCTAACCTAGATAGTCCAAGTGCCCGCTGGGTAACCTACATAGTCCAAGTGCCCATTCGTTAACCTAGATAGTCCAAGTGCCCACTAGGTAACCTATACTGTCCATGTGCCCGCTAGGTTACCTACATAGTCCAAGTGCACGTTCGTTAACTTAGATAGTCCAAGTGGCGCTAGGTAACCTACATAGTCCAAGGGCCACTAGGTAACCTATAGTCCAAGTGCCCTCTAGGTAACCTACATATTCCAAGTTCCCGCTAGATAACTTAGATAGTCAAAGTGCCCGTTACCTAACCTAGATAGTCCAAGTGCCCGTTAGGTTACCTACATAGTCCACGTGCCCGTTCGTTAACCTAGATAGTCCAATTGCCCGCTAGGTAACCTACATAGTCCAAGAGCCGGCAGGTAACTTAGACAGTTCAAGTGCCCGCTAGGTTACCTGCATAGTCCAAGTGGCAGTTAGCTAACGTAGATAGTCCAAGTGCCCGCTAGGTAACTTCCATAGTCCAAGTGCCCCCTAGGTAACCTCCATAGTCCAAGTGCCCACTAATTTACCTATATAGTCCAAGTGCCCGCTAGGGAACCTGCATCGTCCAGGTGCCCGCTAGTTAACCTACATAGTCCAAGTGCCCGCTAGTTAACCTAGATATTCCAAGTGCCCACTAGTTAACCTACATTGTCCAAGGGCCCTCTAGTTAACCTAGATAGTCCATGTGCCCGCTAGAGGACGTACATAGTCTAAATGCCCGCTAGGTAACCTAGATAGTCTAAGGGCCGTCTAGTTAACCTACATAGTACAACTGCCCGATAGGGAACCTACATAGTCCAAGTGCCCGCTAAGGGACGAAGATAGTCCAAGTGCCCGCTAGGGAACCTGCATAGTCCAAGTGCCCGCTAGGTAACCTAGATAGTCCAAAAACCCGCTAGTTAACCTACATTGTCCATGTACCTGATGGGGAACCTACATAGTCCAAGTATCCGCTAGGTAACCTACATAGTCCAAATGCCCGCTAGTAACGTTCATAATCCAAGTGCCCGTTAGGTAACCTAGATAGTCCAAATGCCCGCTAGGGAATCCACATAGTCCAAGTGCCCGTTAGAGAACTTACATAGTCAAAGCCCTGCTAGGGAACCTACATAGTCCAAATGCCGGCTAGGGAACCTAGATAGTCCAAGTGCCCGCTATGTAACCTAGATAGTCCAAGGGCCCGCTAGTTAACCTACATAGTCCAAGTGCCCGCTAGGTAACCTAGATAGTCCAAGTGCCCGCTAGTTAACCTATATAATCCAAGTGCCCGCTGAGGAACCTACATAGACCAAGTGTCCGAAAGGGAACCTACGTATTCCAAGTGCCCATTAGGGCACCTAGATAGTCCAAGTGCCCATAGGGAACCTATATCGTCCAAGTGCCCTCTAGGGAACCTACATAGTCAATGTGCCCGCTAGGGAACCTGCATTGTACAAGTGCCCTCTAGATAACCTAGATAGTCCAAGTGCCCGCTAGGTAACCTAGATAGTCTAAGGGCCCGCTAGTTAACTTACATAGTCCAAGTGCCCGATAGGGAACCTACATAGTCCAAGTGCCCAATGAGGAACCTACATAGTCCAAGTGCCCGATAGGGAATCTTCATATTCCAAGTGCCCGTTAGGGAACCCAGATAGTCCAAGTGCACATAGGGAACCTACATAGTCCAAGTGCCCTCTAGGGAAGCTACATATTCATAGTGCCCGCTAGGGAACCTGCATTGTCCAAGTGCCCGCTAGTTAACCTAGATAGTCAAAGTGCCCGCTAGTTAACCTAAGTAGTACAAATGTCCGATAGGGATCCTACATAGTCCAAGTGCCCGCTAGGTAACCTAGATATTCCAAGTTCCGGTTTGCTAACCTAGATAGTCCTAGTGCCCGCTAGGTAACCTACATAGTCCAAGTGCCCATTCGTTAACCTAGATAGTCCAAGTGCCCGCTAGGTAATCTATACTGTCCAAGTGCCCGCTAGGTTACCTACATAGTCCAAGTGCACGTTCGTTAACTTAGATAGTCCAAGTGGCGCTAGGTAACCTACATAGTCCAAGGGCCACTAGGTAACCTATAGTCCAAGTGCCCTCTAGGTAACCTACATATTCCAAGTTCCCGCTAGGTAACCTAGATAGTCAAAGTGCCCGTTACCTAACCTAGATAGTCCAAGTGCCCGTTAGGTTACCTACATAGTCCACGTGCCCGTTCGTTAACCTAGATAGTCCAATTGCCCGCTAGGTAACCTACATAGTCCAAGAGCCGGCTAGGTAACCTTTAGAATCCAAGTGCCCGCTAGGTAATCTAGATAGTCTTAGTGCCCGTTAGGTAACCTAGATAGTCCAAGTGCCCGCTAGTTAACCTACATAATCCAAGTGCCCGCTAGGTAACTTAGACAGTTCAAGTGCCCGCTAGGTTACCTGCATAGTCCAAGTGCCCGTTAGATAACCTAGATAGTCCAAGTGCCCGCTAGGTACGTAGATAGTCCAAGTACACGTTAGCTAACCTAGATAGTCCAAGTGCCCGCTAGGTAACCTCCATAGTCCAAATGCCCGTTAGGTAACCCAGATAGTCCAAGTTCCTGTTAGCTAACCTACATAGTCCAAGTGCCTGTTCGTTAACCTAGATAGTCCAAGTGCCCGCTAGGTAACCTACATAGTCCAAGTGCCCGATGGTTAACTTAAACAGTCCAAGTACCCGCTAGGTTACCTGCATAGTCCAAGTGCCCGTTAGGTAACCTAGATAGTCCATGTGCCCGCTAGGTAACCTACATAGTCCAAGTACCCGCTAGGTAACCTAGATAGTCCAAGTACCCTTTAGCTAACCTAGATAGTCCAAGTGCCCGCTAGGTAACCTCCATAGTCCAAGTGCCCTCTAGGTAACCTCCATAGTCCAAGTGCCCGTTCGTTAACCTAGATGTCCAAGTTCCTGTTAGCTAACCTACATAGTCCAAGTGCCCGTTCGTTAACCCAGAGAGTTCAAGTGCCCGCTAGGTAACCTAGATAGTCCAAGGGCCCGCTAGTTAACTTACATAGTCCAAGTGCCCGATAGGGAACCTACATAGTCCAAGTGCCCAATGAGGAACCTACATAGTCCAAGTGCTCGATAGGGAATCTTCATATTCCAAGTGCCCGTTAGGGAACCCAGATAGTCCAAGTGCACATAGGGAACCTACATAGTCCAAGTGCCCTCTAGGGAAGCTACATATTCATAGTGCCCGCTAGGGAACCTGCATTGTCCAAGTGCTCGCTAGTTAACCTAGATAGTCAAAGTGCCCGCTAGTTAACCTAAGTAGTACAAATGTCCGATAGGGATCCTACATAGTCCAAGTGCCCGCTAGTTAACCTAGATATTCCAAGTTCCGGTTTGCTAACCTAGATAGTCCAAGGGCCTGCTAGGTAACCTACATAGTCCAAGTGGCCGTTCGTTAACCTAGATAGTCCAAGTGCCCGATAGGTAACCTACACCGTCCAAGTGCCTGCTAGGTAACCTACATAGTCCAAGTGCCCGTTCGTTAACCTAGATAGTCCAAGTGCCCGCTAGTTAACCTACATAGTCCAAGTGGACGCTACGTAACTTACATAGTCCAAATGCCCTCTAGTAACCTACATAGTCCAAGTGCAAGAAGGGAACCTACATAATCCAAGTGCCCGCTAGGGAACCTACATAGTCCAAATGCCCGTTAGGTAACCCAGATAGTCCAAGTCCCTGTTAGCTAACCTACATAGTCCAAGTGCCTGTTCGTTAACCTAGATAGTCCAAGTGCCCGCTAGATAACCTACATAGTCCAAGTGCCCGCTGGTTAACTTAAACAGTCCAAGTACCCGCTAGGTTACCTGCATAGTCCAAGTGCCCGTTAGGTAACCTAGATAGTCCATGTGCCCGCTAGGTAACCTACATAGTACAAGTACCCGCTAGGTAACCTAGATGGTCCAAGTACCCTTTAGCTAACCTAGATAGTCCAAGTGCCCGCTAGGTAACCTCCATAGTCCAAGTGCCCTCTAGGTAACCTCCATAGTCCAAGTGCCCGTTCGTTAACCTAGATAGTCCAAGTTCCTGTTAGCTAACCTACATAGTCCAAGTGCCCGTTCGTTAACCTAGAGAGTTCAAGTGCCCGCTAGGTAACCTAGATAGTCCAAGGGCCCGCTAGTTAACTTACATAGTCCAAGTGCCCAATAGGAAACCTACATAGTCCAAGTGCCCAATGAGGAACCTACATAGTCCAAGTGCCCGATAGGGAATCTTCATATTCCAAGTGCCCGTTAGGGAACCCAGATAGTCCAAGTGCACATAGGGAACCTACATAGTCCAAGTGCCCTCTAGGGAAGCTACATATTCATAGTGCCCGCTAGGGAACCTGCATTGTCCAAATGCCCGCTATTTAACCTAGATAGTCAAAGTGCCCGCTAATTAACCTAAGTAGTACAAATGTCCGATAGGGATCCTACATAGTCCAAGTGCCCGCTAGGTAACCTAGATATTCCAAGTTCCGGTTTGCTAACCTAGATAGTCCTAGTGCCCGTTAGGTAACCTACATAGTCCAAGTGCCCATTCGTTAACCTAGATAGTCCAAGTGCCCGCTAGGTAACCTATACTGTCCAAGTGCCCGCTATGTTACCTACATAGTCCAAGTGCACGTTCGTTAACTTAGATAGTCCAAGTCGCGCTAGGTAACCTACATAGTCCAAGGGCCACTAGGTAACCTATAGTCCAAGTGCCCTCTAGGTAACCTACATATTCCAAGTTCCCGCTAGGTAACCTAGATAGTCAAAGTGCCCGTTACCTAACCTAGAAAGTCCAAGTGCCCGTTAGGTTACCTACATAGTCCACGTGCCCGTTCGTTAACCTAGATAGTCCAATTGCCCGCTAGGTAACCTACATAGTCCAAGAGCCGGCTAGGTAACCTTTAGAATCCAAGTGCCCGCTAGGTAATCTAGATAGTCTAAGTGCCCGTTAGGTAACCTAGATAGTCCAAGTGCCCGCTAGTTAACCTACATAATCCAAGTGCCCGCTAGGTAACTTAGACAGTTCAACTGCCCGCTAGGTTACCTGCATAGTCCAAGTGCCCGTGAGATAACCTAGATAGTCCAAGTGCCCGCTAGGTAACCTAGATAGTCCAAGTACACGTTAGCTAACCTAGATAGTCCAAGTGCCCGCTAGGTAACCTCCATAGTCCAAGTGCCCGTTCGTTAACCTAGATAGTCCAAGTTCCTGTTTGCTAACCTACATAGTCAGAGTGCCCGTTCGTTAACCTAGATAGTTCAAGTGCCCGCTAGGTAACCTAGACAGTCCAAGTGCCTGCTAGGTAACCTACATAGTCCAAGTGCCCGTTTGCTAACCATGACCGTCAAAGGGCCCGCTAGTTAACCTACATAGTCCAAGGGCCCGCTAGTTAACCTAGATAGTCCAAGTGTCCACTAGTTAACCTACATTGTCCAAGTCCCTGATGGGGAACCTACATTGTCCAAGTATCCGCTAGGTAACATACATAGTCCAAATGCCCGCTAGTAACGTACATAGTCCAAGTGCCCGTTAGGTAACCTAGATAGTCCAAATGCCCGCTAGGGAACCCACATAGTCCAAGTGCCCGTTAGAGAACTTACATAGTCAAAGCCCTGCTAGGGAACCTACATAGTCCAAATGCCCGCTAAGGAACCTAGATAGTCCAAGTACCCGTTAGCTAACCTAGATAGTCCAAGTGCCCGCTTGTTAACCTACATAGTCCAAGTGTCCGAAAGGGAACCTACGTATTCCAAGTGCCCATTAGGGCACCTAGATAGTCCAAGTGCCCATAGGGAACCTATATCGTCCATGTGCCCTCTAGGGAACCTACATAGTCAAAGTGCCCGCTAGGGAACCTGCATTGTACAAGTGCCCTCTAGTTAACCTAGATAGTCCAAGTGCCCGCTAGGTAACCTAGATAGTCCAAGGGCCCGCTAGTTAACTTACATAGTCCAAGTGCCCGATAGGGAACCTACATAGTCCAAGTGCCCAATGAGGAACCTACATAGTCCAAGTGCCCGATAGGGAATCTTCATATTCCAAGTGCCCGTTAGGGAACCCAGATAGTCCAAGTGCCCATAGGGAACCTACATAGTCCAAGTGCCCTCTAGGCAAGCTACATATTCATAGTGCCCGCTAGGGAACCTGCATTGTCCAAGTGCCCGCTAGTTAACCTAGATTGTCAAAGTGTCCGCTAGTAAACCTACATAGTCCAAGTTCCCGTTAGGTAACCTAGATAGGCCAAGTGCCCGCTAGTTAACCTACATAGTACAATGGCCCGCTAGTTGACCTAGATAGTCCAAGTGCCCGCTAGTTAACCTAGATAGTCAGAGTGCCCGCTAGTTAACCTAAGTAGTACAAATGTCTGATAGGGATCCTACATAGTCCAAGTGCCCGCTAGGTAACCTAGATATTCCATGTTCCGGTTTGCTAACCTAGATAGTCCAAGTGCCCGCTAGGTAACCTACATAGTCCAAGTGCCCATTCGTTAACCTAGATAGTCCAAGTGCCCACTAGGTAACCTATACTGTCCAAGTGCCCGCTAGGTTACCTACATAGTCCAAGTGCACGTTCGTTAACTTAGATAGTCCAAGTGGCGCTAGGTAACCTACATAGTCCAAGGGCCACTAGGTAACCTATAGTCCAAGTGCCCTCTAGGTAACCTACATATTCCAAGTTCCCGCTAGATAACTTAGATAGTCAAAGTGCCCGTTACCTAACCTAGATAGTCCAAGTGCCCGTTAGGTTACCTACATAGTCCACGTGCCCGTTCGTTAACCTAGATAGTCCAATTGCCCGCTAGGTAACCTACATAGTCCAAGAGCCGGCAGGTAACTTAGACAGTTCAAGTGCCCGCTAGGTTACCTGCATAGTCCAAGTGGCAGTTAGCTAACGTAGATAGTCCAAGTGCCCGCTAGGTAACTTCCATAGTCCAAGTGCCCCCTAGGTAACCTCCATAGTCCAAGTGCCCACTAATTTACCTATATAGTCCAAGTGCCCGCTAGGGAACCTGCATCGTCCAGGTGCCCGCTAGTTAACCTACATAGTCCAAGTGCCCGCTAGTTAACCTAGATATTCCAAGTGCCCACTAGTTAACCTACATTGTCCAAGGGCCCTCTAGTTAACCTAGATAGTCCACGTGCCCGCTAGAGGACGAACATAGTCCAAATGCCCGCTATGTAACCTAGATAGTCTAAGGGACGTCTAGTTAACCTACATAGTCCAACTGCCCGATAGGGAACCTACATAGTCCAAGTGCCCGCTAGGTAACCTAGATAGTCCAAAAACCCGCTAGTTAACCTACATTGTCCAAGTCCCTGATGGGGAACCTACATAGTCCAAGTATCCGCTAGGTAACCTACATAGTCCAAATGCCCGCTAGTAACGTTCATAATCCAAGTGCCCGTTAGGTAACCTAGATAGTCCAAATGCCCGCTAGGGAATCCACATAGTCCAAGTGCCCGTTAGAGAACTTACATAGTCAAAGCCCTGCTAGGGAACCTACATAGTCCAAATGCCGGCTAGGGAACCTAGATAGTCCAAGTGCCCGCTATGTAACCTAGATAGTCCAAGGGCCCGCTAGTTAACCTACATAGTCCAAGTGCCCGCTAGGTAACCTAGATAGTCCAAGTGCCCGCTAGTTAACCTATATAATCCAAGTGCCCGCTGAGGAACCTACATAGACCAAGTGTCCGAAAGGGAACCTACGTATTCCAAGTGCCCATTAGGGCACCTAGATAGTCCAAGTGCCCATAGGGAACCTATATCGTCCAAGTGCCCTCTAGGGAACCTACATAGTCAAAGTGCCCGCTAGGGAACCTGCATTGTACAAGTGCCCTCTAGATAACCTAGATAGTCCAAGTGCCCGCTAGGTAACCTAGATAGTCTAAGGGCCCGCTAGTTTACTTACATAGTCCAAGTGCCCGATAAGGAACCTACATAGTACAAGTGCCCAATGAGGAACCTACATAGTCCAAGTGCCCGATAGGGAATCTTTATATTCCAAGTGCCCGTTAGGGAACCCAGATAGTCCAAGTGCACATAGGGAACCTACATAGTCCAAGTGCCCTCTAGGGAAGCTACATATTCATAGTGCCCGCTAGGGAACCTGCATTGTCCAAGTGCCCGCTAGTTAACCTAGATAGTCAAAGTGCCCGCTAGTTAACCTAAGTAGTACAAATGTCCGATAGGGATCCTACATAGTCCAAGTGCCCGCTAGGTAACCTAGATATTCCAAGTTCTGGTTTGCTAACCTAGATAGTCCTAGTGCCCGCTAGGTAACCTACATAGTCCAAGTGCCCATTCGTTAACCTAGATAGTCCAAGTGCCCGCTAGGTAACCTATACTGTCCAAGTGCCCGCTAGGTTACCTACATAGTCCAAGTGCACGTTCGTTAACTTAGATAGTCCAAGTGGCGCTAGGTAACCTACATAGTCCAAGGGCCACTAGGTAACCTATAGTCCAAGTGCCCTCTAGGTAACCTACATATTCCAAGTTCCCGCTAGGTAACCTAGATAGTCAAAGTGCCCGTTACCTAACCTAGATAGTCCAAGTGCCCGTTAGGTTACCTACATAGTCCACGTGCCCGTTCGTTAACCTAGATAGTCCAATTGCCCGCTAGGTAACCTACATAGTCCAAGAGCCGGCTAGGTAACCTTTAGAATCCAAGTGCCCGCTAGGTAATCTAGATAGTCTAAGTGCCCGTTAGGTAACCTAGATAGTCCAAGTGCCGCTAGTTAACCTACATAATCCAAGTGCCCGCTAGGTAACTTAGACAGTTCAAGTGCCCGCTAGGTTACCTGCATAGTCCAAGTGCCCGTTAGATAACCTAGATAGTCCAAGTGCCCGCTAGGTACGTAGATAGTCCAAGTACACGTTAGCTAACCTAGATAGTCCAAGTGCCCGCTAGGTAACCTCCATAGTCCAAGTGCCCGCTAGGTAACCTCCATAGTCCAAGTGCCCGTTCGTTAAACTAGATAGTCCAATTGCCCGCTAGGTAACCTACATAGTCCAAGAGCCGGCTAGGTAACTTTTAGAATCCAAGTGCCCGCTAGGTAATCTAGATAGTCTAAGTGCCCGTTAGGTAACCTAGATAGTCCAAGTACCCGCTAGTTAACCTACATAATCCAAGTGCCCGCTAGGTAACTTAGACAGTTCAACTGCCCGCTAGGTTACCTGCATAGTCCAAGTGCCCGTGAGATAACCTAGATAGTCCAAGTGCCCGCTAGGTAATCTAGATAGTCCAAGTACACGTTAGCTAACCTAGATAGTCCAAGTGCCCGCTAGGTAACCTCCATTGTCCAAGTGCCCGCTAGGTAACCTCCATAGTCCAAGTGCCCGTTCGTTAACCTAGATAGTCCAAGTTCCTGTTTGCTAACCTACTTAGTCAGAGTGCCCGTTCGTTAACCTAGATAGTTCAAGTGCCCGCTAGGTAACCTAGACAGTCCAAGTGCCTGCTAGGTAACCTACATAGTCCAAGTGCCCGTTTGCTAACCTTGACCGTCAAAGGGCCCGCTAGTTAACCTACATAGTCCAAGGGCCCGCTAGTTAACCTAGATAGTCCAAGTGTCCGCTAGGGAACCTAGATAGTCATTGTACCCGTTAGCTAACCTAGATAGTCCAAGTGCCCGCTTGTTAACCTACATAGTCCAAGTGTCCAAAAGGGAACCTACGTATTCCAAGTGCCCATTAGGGCACCTAGAGAGTCCAGGTGCCCATAAGGAACCTATATCGTCCAAGTGCCCTCTAGGGAACCTACATAGTCAAAGTGCCCGCTAGGGAACCTGCATTGTACAAGTGCCCTCTAGTTAACCTAGATAGTCCAAGTGCCCGCTAGGTAACCTAGATAGTCCAAGGGCCCGCTAGTTAACCTACATAGTCCAAGTGCCCGATAGGGAACCTACATAGTCCAAGTGCCCAATGAGGAACCTACATAGTCCAAGTGCCCGATAGGGAATCTTCATATTCCAAGTGCCCTTTAGGGAACCCAGATAGTCCAAGTGCCCATAGGGAACCTACATAGTCCAAGTGCCCTCTAGGGAAGCTACATATTCATAGTGCCCGCTAGGGAACCTGCATTGTCCAAGTGCCCGCTAGTTACCCTAGATCGTCCAAGTGTCCGCTAGTAAACCTACATAGTCCAAGTTGCCGTTAGGTAACCTAGATAGGCCAAGTGCCCGCTAGTTAACCTACATAGTACAATGGCCCTCTAGTTGACCTAGATAGTCCAAGTGCCCGCTAGGTAACCTAGATATTCCATGTTCCGGTTTGCTAACCTAGATAGTCCAAGTGCCCGCTAGTTAACCTACATAGTCCAAGTGCCCACTAGGTAACTTAGACAGTTCAAGTGCCCGCTAGGTTACCTGCATGTTCCAAGTGCCCGTTAGGTAACCTACATAATCCAAGTGCCCGCTAGGTAACCTACATAGTCCAAGAGCCCGCTAGGTAACCTAGATAGTCCAAGTAATCGTTAGCTAACCTAGATAGTCCAAGTGCCCGCTAGGTAACCTCCATAGTCCAAGAGCCCGCTAGGTAACCTCCATAGTCCAAGTGCCCGTTCGTTTACCTAGATAGTCCAAGTTCCTGTTAGCTAACCTACATAGTCCAAGTGCACATTCGTTAACCTAGATAGTTCAAGTGCCCGCTAGGTAACCTACATAGTCCAAGTGCCCGTTTGCTAACCTAGATCGTCAAAGGGCCCGCTAGTTAACCTACATAGTCCAAGGGCCCGCTAGTTAACCTAGATAGTCCAAGTGCCCGCTAGTTAACCTACATTGTCCAAGTCCATGATGGGGAACCTACATAGTCCAAGTATCCGCTAGGTAACCTACATTGTCCAAATGCCCGCTAGCATACCCACATAGTCCAAGTGTCCGCGAGGTAACCAACATAGTCCAAGTGCCCATTCATTCACCTAGATTGTCCAAGTGCCCACTAGGTAACCTAGACTGTGCAAGTGCCCGCTTGGTTACCTACATAGTCCAAGTGCCCGTTCGTTAACCTAGATAGTAGAAGTGCCCGCTAGTTGACCTACATAGTCCAATTTCCCGTTAGGTAACCTAGATAGTCCAAGTGCTCGCTAGGTAACTTACATAGTCCAAGTACTCACTAGGTAACCTAGATATTCCAAGTTCCTTTTAGCTAACCTAGATAGTCCAAGTGCCCGCTAGGTAACCTACATAGTCCAACTGCCCATTCGTTAACCTAGATAGTCCAAGTGCCCGCTAGGTAACCTACATAGTCCAAGTGCCCGCTAGGTAACCTATATAGTCCAAGTACCCGTTAGTTAACCTAGATAGTCCAAGTGCCCGCTAGGTAACCTCCATAGTCCAAGTGCCCTCTAGGTAACCTCCATAGTCCAAGTGCCCGTTCGTTAACCTAGATAGTCCAAGTTCCTGTTAGCTAACCTACATAGTCCAAGTGCCCGTTCGTTAACCTAGAGAGTTCAAGTGCCCGCTAGGTAACCTAGACAGTCCAAGTGCCTGTTAGGTAACCTACATAGTCCAAGTGCCCGTTTGCTAACCTAGATCGTCAAAGGGCCCGCTAGTTAACCTACATAGTCCAAGGGCCCGCTAGTTAACCTAGATAGTCCAAGTGCCCGCTAGTTAACCTACATTGTCCAAGTCCATGATGGGGAACCTACATAGTCCAAGTATCCGCTAGGTAACCTACATAGTCCAAATGCCCGCTAGTAACGTACATAGTCCAAGTGCCCGTTAGGTAACCTAGATAGTCCAAATGCCCGCTAGGGAACCCACATAGTCCAAGTGCCCGTTAGAGGACTTACATAGTCAAAGCCCTGCTAGGGAACCTACATAGTCCAAGTGCCCGCTAGGGAACCTAGATAGTCCAAGTGCCCGCTAGGTAACCTAGATAGTCCAAGTGCCCGGTAGTTAACCTATATAGTCCAAGTGCCCGCTGAGGAACCTACATAGACCAAGTGTCCGAAAGGGAACCTACGTTTTCCAAGTGCCCATTAGGGCACCTAGATAGTCCAAGTGCCCATAGGGAACCTATATCGTCCAAGTGCCCTCTAGGGAACCTACATAGTCAAAGTGCCCGCTAGGGAACCTGCATTGTACAAGTGCCCTCTAGATAACCTAGATAGTCCAAGTGCCCGCTAGGTAACCTAGATAGTCCAAGGGCCCGCTAGTTAACTTACATAGTCCAAGTGCCCGATAGGGAACCTACATAGTCCAAGTGCCCAATGAGGAACCTACATAGTCCAAGTGCCCGATAGGGAATCTTCATATTCCAAGTGCCCGTTAGGGAACCCAGATAGTCCAAGTGCACATAAGGAACCTACATAGTCCAAGTGCCCTCTAGGGAAGCTACATATTCATAGTGCCCGCTAGGGAACCTGCATTGTCCAAGTGCCCGCTAGTTAACCTAGATAGTCAAAGTGCCCGCTAGTTAACCTAAGTAGTACAAATGTCCGATAGGGATCCTACATAGTCCAAGTGCCCGCTAGGTAACTTAGATATTCCAAGTTCCGGTTTGCTAACCTAGATAGTCCTAGTGCCCGCTAGGTAACCTACATAGTCCAAGTGCCCATTCGTTAACCTAGATAGTCCAAGTGCCCGCTAGGTAACCTATACTGTCCAAGTGCCCGCTAGGTTACCTACATAGTCCAAGTGCACATTCGTTAACTTAGATAGTCCAAGTGGCGCTAGGTAACCTACATAGTCCAAGGGCCACTAGGTAACCTATAGTCCAAGTGCCCTCTAGGTAACCTACATATTCCAAGTTCCCGCTAGGTAACCTAGATAGTCAAAGTGCCCGTTACCTAACCTAGATAGTCCAAGTGCCCGTTAGGTTACCTACATAGTCCACGTGCCCGTTCGTTAACCTAGATAGTCCAATTGCCCGCTAGGTAACCTACATAGTCCAAGAGCCGGCTAGGTAACCTTTAGAATCCAAGTGCCCGCTAGGTAATCTAGATAGTCTAAGTGCCCGTTAGGTAACCTAGATAGTCCAAGTGCCCGCAAGTTAACCTACATAATCCAAGTGCCCGCTAGGTAACTTAGACAGTTCAAGTGCCCGCTAGGTTACCTGCATAGTCCAAGTGCCCGTTAGATAACCTAGATAGTCCAAGTGCCCGCTAGGTAACCTCCATAGTCCAAGTGCCCGCTAGGTAACCTCCATAGTCCAAGTGCCCGTTCGTTAACCTAGATAGTCCAATTGCCCGCTAGGTAACCTACATAGTCCAAGAGCCGGCTAGGTAACTTTTAGAATCCATGTGCCCGCTAGGTAATCTAGATAGTCTAAGTGCCCGTTAGGTAACCTAGATAGTCCAAGTACCCGCTAGTTAACCTACATAATCCAAGTGCCCGCTAGGTAACTTAGACAGTTCAACTGCCCGCTAGGTTACCTGCATAGTCCAAGTGCCCGTGAGATAACCTAGATAGTCCAAGTGCCCGCTAGGTAATCTAGATAGTCCAAGTACACGTTAGATAACCTAGATAGTCCAAGTGCCCGCTAGGTAACCTCCATTGTCCAAGTGCCCGCTAGGTAACCTCCATAGTCAAAGTGCCCGTTCGTTAACCTAGATAGTCCAAGTTCCTGTTTGCTAACCTACATAGTCAGAGTGCCCGTTCGTTAACCTAGATAGTTCAAGTGCCCGCTAGGTAACCTAGACAGTCCAAGTGCCTGCTAGGTAACCTACATAGTCCAAGTGCCCGTTTGCTAACCTTGACCGTCAAAGGGCCCGCTAGTTAACCTACATAGTCCAAGGGCCCGCTAGTTAACCTAGATAGTCCAAGTGTCCGCTAGGGAACCTAGATAGTCCATGTACCCGTTAGCTAACCTAGATAGTCCAAGTGCCCGCTTGTTAACCTACATAGTCCAAGTGTCCGAAAGGGAACCTACGTATTCCAAGTGCCCATTAGGGCACCTAGATAGTCCAGGTGCCCATAAGGAACCTATATCGTCCAAGTGCCCTCTAGGGAACCTACATAGTCAAAGTGCCCGCTAGGGAACCTGCATTGTACAAGTGCCCTCTAGTGAACCTAGATAGTCCAAGTGCCCGCTAGGTAACCTAGATAGTCCAAGGGCCCGCTAGTTAACCTACATAGTCCAAGTGCCCGATAGGGAACCTACATAGTCCAAGTGCCCAATGAGGAACCTACATAGTCCAAGTGCCCGATAGGGAATCTTCATATTCCAAGTGCCCTTTAGGGAACCCAGATAGTCCAAGTGCCGATAGGGAACCTACATAGTCCAAGTGCCCTCTAGGGAAGCTACATATTCATAGTGCCCGCTAGGGAACCTGCATTGTCCAAGTGCCCGCTAGTTAACCTAGATCGTCCAAGTGTCCGCTAGTAAACCTACATAGTCCAAGTTGCCGTTAGGTAACCTAGATAGGCCAAGTGCCCGCTAGTTAACCTACATAGTACAATGGCCCTCTAGTTGACCTAGATAGTCCAAGTGCCCGCTAGGTAACCTAGATATTCCATGTTCCGGTTTGCTAACCTAGATAGTCCAATTGCCCGCTAGTTAACCTACATAGTCCAAGTGCCCACTAGGTAACTTAGACAGTTCAAGTGCCCGCTAGGTTACCTGCATGTTCCAAGTGCCCGTTAGGTAACCTACATAATCCAAGTGCCCGCTAGGTAACCTACATAGTCCAAGAGCCCGCTAGGTAACCTAGATAGTCCAAGTAATCGTTAGCTAACCTAGATAGTCCAAGTGCCCGCTAGGTAACCTCCATAGTCCAAGAGCCCGCTAGGTAACCTCCATATTCCAAGTGCCCGTTCGTTAACCTAGATAGTCCAAGTTCCTGTTAGCTAACCTACATAGTCCAAGTGCACATTCGTTAACCTAGATAGTTCAAGTGCCCGCTAGGTAACCTACATAGTCCAAGTGCCCGTTTGCTAACCTAGATCGTCAAAGGGCCCGCTAGTTAACCTACATAGTCCAAGGGCCCGCTAGTTAACCTAGATAGTCCAAGTGCCCGCTAGTTAACCTACATTGTCCAAGTCCATGATGGGGAACCTACATAGTCCAAGTATCCGCTAGGTAACCTACATTGTCCAAATGCCCGCTAGTAACGTACATAGTCCAAGTGCCCGTTAGGTAACCTAGATAGTACAAATGCCCGCTAGGGAAACTACATAGTCCAAATGCCCGCTAGAAACCTACATAGTCCAAGTGCAAGAAGGGAACCTACATAATCCAAGTGCCCGCTAGGGAACCTACATAGTCCAAATGCCCTTTAGGTAACCTAGATAGTCCAAATGCCCGCTAGGATACCCACATAGTCCAAGTGTCCGCGAGGTAACCTACATAGTCCAAGTGCCCATTCATTCACCTAGATTGTCCAAGTGCCCACTAGGTAACCTAGACTGTGCAAGTGCCCGCTTGGTTACCTACATAGTCCAAGTGCCCGTTCGTTAATCTAGATAGTACAAGTGCCCGCTAGTTGACCTACATAGTCCAATTTCCCGTTAGGTAACCTAGATAGTCCAAGTGCTCGCTAGGTAACTTACATAGTCCAAGTACTCACTAGGTAACCTAGATATTCCAAGTTCCTTTTAGCTAACCTAGATAGTCCAAGTGCCCGCTAGGAAACCTACATAGTCCAACTGCCCATTCGTTAACCTAGATAGTCCAAGTGCCCGCTAGGTAACCTACATAGTCCAAGTGCCCGCTAGGTAACCTATATAGTCCAAGTACCCGTTAGCTAACCTAGATCGTCCAAGTGCCCGCTAGGTAACCTCCATAGTCCAAGTGCCCTCTAGGAAACCTCCATAGTCCAAGTGCCCCTTCGTTAACCTAGATAGTCCAAGTTCCTGTTAGCTAACCTACATAGTCCAAGTGCCCGTTCGTTAACCTAGAGAGTTCAAGTGCCCGCTAGGTAACCTAGACAGTCCAAGTGCATGTTAGGTAACCTACATAGTCCAAGTGCCCGTTTGCTAACCTAGATCGTCAAAGGGCCCGCTAGTTAACCTACATAGTCCAAGGGCCCGCTAGTTAACCTAGATAGTCCAAGTGCCCGCTAGTTAACCTACATTGTCCAAGTCCATGATGGGGAACCTACATAGTCCAAGTATCCGCTAGGTAACCTACATAGTCCAAATGCCCGCTAGTAACGTACATAGTCCAAGTGCCCGTTAGGTAACCTAGATAGTCCAAATGCCCGCTAGGGAACCCACATAGTCCAAGTGCCCGTTAGAGGACTTACATAGTCAAAGCCCTGCTAGGGAACCTACATAGTCCAAGTGCCCGCTAGGGAACCTAGATAGTCCAAGTGCCCGCTAGGTAACCTAGATAGTCCAAGTGCCCGCTAGTTAACCTATATAGTCCAAGGGCCCGCTGAGGAACCTACATAGACCAAGTGTCCGAAAGGGAACCTACGTATTCCAAGTGCCCATTAGGGCACCTAGATAGTCCAAGTGCCCATAGGGAACCTATATCGTCCCAGTGCCCTCTAGGGAACCTACATAGTCAAAGTGCCCGCTAGGGAACCTGCATTGTACAAGTGCCCTCTAGATAACCTAGATAGTCCAAGTGCCCGCTAGGTAACCTAGATAGTCCAAGGGCCCGCTAGTTAACTTACATAGTCCAAGTGCCCGATAGGGAACCTACATAGTCCAAGTGCCCAATGAGGAACCTACATAGTCCAAGTACCCGATAGGGAATCTTCATATTCCAAGTGCCCGTTAGGGAACCCAGATAGTCCAAGTGCACATAGGGAACCTACATAGTCCAAGTGCCCTCTAGGGAAGCTACATATTCATAGTGCCCGCTAGGGAACCTGCATTGTCCAAGTGCCCGCTAGTTAACCTAGATAGTCAAAGTGCCCGCTAGTTAACCTAAGTAGTACAAATGTCCGATAGGGATCCTACATAGTCCAAGTGCCCGCTAGGTAACCTAGATATTCCAAGTTCCGGTTTGCTAACCTAGATAGTCCTAGTGCCCGCTAGGTAACCTACATAGTCCAAGTGCCCATTCGTTAACCTAGATAGTCCAAGTGCCCGCTAGGTAACCTATACTGTCCAAGTGCCCGCTAGGTTACCTACATAGTCCAAGTGCACGTTCGTTAACTTAGATAGTCCAAGTGGCGCTAGGTAACCTACATAGTCCAAGGGCCACTAGGTAACCTATAGTCCAAGTGCCCTCTAGGTAACCTACATATTCCAAGTTCCCGCTAGGTAACCTAGATAGTCAAAGTGCCCGTTACCTAACCTAGATAGTCCAAGTGCCCGTTAGGTTACCTACATAGTCCACGTGCCCGTTCGTTAACCTAGATAGTCCAATTGCCCGCTAGGTAACCTACATAGTCCAAGAGCCGGCTAGGTAACCTTTAGAATCCAAGTGCCCGCTAGGTAATCTAGATAGTCTAAGTGCCCATTAGGTAACCTAGATAGTCCAAGTGCCCGCTAGTTAACCTACATAATCCAAGTGCCCGCTAGGTAACTTAGACAGTTCAAGTGCCCGCTAGGTTACCTGCATAGTCCAAGTGCCCGTTAGATAACCTAGATAGTCCAAGTGCCCGCTAGGTACGTAGATAGTCAAAGTACACGTTAGCTAACCTAGATAGTCCAAGTGCCCGCTAGGTAACCTCCATAGTCCAAGTGCCCGCTAGGTAACCTCCATAGTCCAAGTGCCCGTTCGTTAACCTAGATAGTCCAATTGCCCGCTAGGTAACCTACATAGTCCAAGAGCCGGCTAGGTAACTTTTAGAATCCAAGTGCCCGCTAGGTAATCTAGATAGTCTAAGTGCCCGTTAGGTAACCTAGATAGTCCAAGTACCCGCTAGTTAACCTACATAATCCAAATGCCCGCTAGGTAACTTAGACAGTTCAACTGCCCGCTAGGTTACCTGCATAGTCCAAGTGCCCGTGAGATAACCTAGATAGTCCAAGTGCCCGCTAGGTAATCTAGATAGTCCAAGTACACGTTAGCTAACCTAGATAGTCCAAGTGCCCGATAGGTAACCTCCATTGTCCAAGTGCCCGCTAGGTAACCTCCATAGTCCAAGTGCCCATTCGTTAACCTAGATAGTCCAAGTTCCTGTTTGCTAACCTACATAGTCAGAGTGCCCGTTCGTTAACCTAGATAGTTCAAGTGCCCGCTAGGTAACCTAGACAGTCCAAGTGCCTGCTAGGTAACCTACATAGTCCAAGTGCCCGTTTGCTAACCTTGACCGTCAAAGGGCCCGCTAGTTAACCTACATAGTCCAAGGGCCCGCTAGTTAACCTAGATAGTCCAAGTGTCCGCTAGGGAACCTAGATAGTCCATGTACCCGTTAGCTAACCTAGATAGTCCAAGTGCCCGCTTGTTAACCTACATAGTCCAAGTGTCCGAAATGGAACCTACGTATTCCAAGTGCCCATTAGGGCACCTAGATAGTCCAGGTGCCCATAAGGAACCTATATCGTCCAAGTGCCCTCTAGGGAACCTACATAGTCAAAGTGCCCGCTAGGGAACCTGCATTGTACAAGTGCCCTCTAGTTAACCTAGATAGTCCAAGTGCCCGCTAGGTAACCTAGATAGTCCAAGGGCCCGCTAGTTAACCTACATAGTCCAAGTGCCCGATAGGGAACCTACATAGTCCAAGTGCCCTCTAGGGAAGCTACATATTCATAGTGCCCGCTAGGGAACCTGCATTGTCCAAGTGCCCGCTAGTTAACCTAGATCGTCCAAGTGTCCGCTAGTAAACCTACATAGTCCAAGTTCCCGTTAGGTAACCTAGATAGGCCAAGTGCCCGCTAGTTAACCTACATAGTACAATGGCCCTCTAGTTGACCTAGATAGTCCAAGTGCCAGCTAGTTAACCTAGATAGTCAAAGTGCCCGCTAGTTAATCTAAGTAGTACAAATGTCTGATAGGGATCCTACATAGTCCAAATGCCCGCTAGGTAACCTAGATATTACATGTTCCGGTTTGCTAACCTAGATAGTCCAAGTGCCCGCTAGTTAACCTACATAGTCCAAGTGCCCACTAGGTAACTTAGACAGTTCAAGTGCCCGCTAGGTTACCTGCATGTTCCAAGTGCCCGTTAGGTAACCTACATAATCCAAGTGCCCGCTAGGTAACCTACATAGTCCAAGAGCCCGCTAGGTAACCTAGATAGTCCAAGTAATCGTTAGCTAACCTAGATAGTCCAAGTGCCCGCTAGGTAACCTCCATAGTCCAAGAGCCCGCTAGGTAACCTCCATAGTCCAAGTGCCCGTTCGTTAACCTAGATAGTCCAAGTTCCTGTTAGCTAACCTACATAGTCCAAGTGCACATTCGTTAACCTAGATAGTTCAAGTGCCCGCTAGGTAACCTACATAGTCCAAGTGCCCGTTTGCTAACCTAGATCGTCAAAGGGCCCGCTAGTTAACCTACATAGTCCAAGGGCCCGCTAGTTAACCTAGATAGTCCAAGTGCCCGCTAGTTAACCTACATTGTCCAAGTCCATGATGGGGAACCTACATAGTCCAAGTATCCGCTAGGTAACCTACATTGTCCAAATGCCCGCTAGTAACGTACATAGTCCAAGTGCCCGTTAGGTAACCTAGATAGTCCAAATGCCCGCTAGGGAAACTACATAGTCCAAATGCCCGCTAGAAACCTACATAGTCCAAGTGCAAGAAGGGAACCTACATAATCCAAGTGCCCGCTAGGGAACCTACATAGTCCAAATGCCCTTTAGGTAACCTAGATAGTCCAAATGCCCGCTAGGATACCCACATAGTCCAAGTGTCCGCGAGGTAACCTACATAGTCCAAGTGCCCATTCATTCACCTAGATTGTCCAAGTGCCCACTAGGTAACCTAGACTGTGCAAGTGCCCGCTTGGTTACCTACATAGTCCAAGTGCCCGTTCGTTAACCTAGATAGTACAAGTGCCCGCTAGTTGACCTACATAGTCCAATTTCCCGTTAGGTAACCTAGATAGTCCAAGTGCTCGCTAGGTAACTTACATAGTCCAAGTACTCACCAGGTAACCTAGATATTCCAAGTTCCTTTTAGCTAACCTAGATAGTCCAAGTGCCCGCTAGGTAACCTACATAGTCCAACTGCCCATTCGTTAACCTAGATAGTCCAAGTGCCCGCTAGATAACCTAGACTGTCCAAGTGCCCGCTAGGTTACCTACATAGTCCAAGTACCCGTTCGTTAACCTAGATAATCCAATTGCCCGCTAGGTAACCTACATAGTCCCAGCGCCCGCTAGGTAACCTAGATAGTCCAAGTGCCCCTTAGGTAACCTAGATAGTCCAAATGCCCGCTAGGCAACCTACATAGTCCAATTGCCCGCTAGAAAACCTAGATAGTCCAAGTGCCCGCTAGGTAACCTAGATAGTCCAAGTGCCCGCTAAGTAACCTACAAAGTCCAAGTGCCTGCTAGGTAATCTATATAGTCCAAATGCCCGCTAGGGCACCCACATAGTTCAAGTGCCCGCTAATTTACCTATACAGTCCAAGTATCCGTTAGCCCACCTAGATAGTCCAAGGGTCAACTAGTTAACCTACATAGCCCAGGGCCCGCAAGTTAACCTAGATAGTCCTATTGCACGTTAGTTAACCTAGATAGTCCAAGTGCCCACTAGGGGACGCACATAGTCCAAGTGGCCGCTAGGTAACCTAGATAGTCCAGTGCCTGCTAAGATATGTACATAGTCCAAGTGCCCGCTAGGTAACCTAGATAGTCTAAGTGCCCGCTAGTTAACCTAGATAGTCCACGTGCCCGCTAGTAAACCTAGATACTCCAAGTGCCCGCTAGTTAACCTAGATCGTCCAAGTGCCCGCTAGTTAACCTACATAATCCAAGTGCCCGCTAGGGAACCTACATAGTCCAAATGCCCTTTAGGTAACCTAGATAGTCCAAATGCCCGCTAGGATACCCACATAGTCCAAGTGTCCGCGAGGTAACCTACATAGTCCAAGTGCCCATTCATTCACCTAGATTGTCCAAGTGCCCGCTAGGTAACCTAGACTGTGCAAGTGCCCGCTTGGTTACCTACATAGTCCAAGTGCCCGTTCGTTAACCTAGATAGTACAAGCGCCCGCTAGTTGACCTACATAGTCCAAGTTCCCGTTAGGTAACCTAGATAGTCCAAGTGCTCGCTAGGTAACTTACATAGTCCAAGTACCCACTAGGTAACCTAGATATTCCAAGTTCCTTTTAGCTAACCTAGATATTCCAAGTGCCCGCAAGGTAACCTACATAGTCCAACTGCCCATTCGTTAACCTAGATAGTCCAAGTGCCCGCTAGATAACCTAGACTGTCCAAGTGCTCGCTAGGTTACCTACATAGTCCAAGTACCCGTTCGTTAACCTAGATAATCCAATTGCCCGCTAGGTAACCTACATAGTCCCAGCGCCCGCTAGGTAACCTAGATAGTCCAAGTGCCCCTTAGGTAACCTAGATAGTCCAAATGCCCGCTAGGTAACCTACATAGTCCAATTGCCCGCTAGAAAACCTAGATAGTCCAAGTGCCCGCTAGGTAACCTAGATAGTCCAAGTGCCCGCTAGGTAACCTACAAAGTCCAAGTGCCTGCTAGGTAATCTATATAGTCCAAATGCCCGCTAGGGCACCCACATAGTTCAAGTGCCCGCTAATTTACCTATACAGTCCAAGTATCCGTTAGCCCACCTAGATAGTCCAAGGGTCAACTAGTTAACCTACATAGCCCAGGGCCCGCAAGTTAACCTAGATAGTCCTATTGCACGTTAGTTAACCTAGATAGTCCAAGTGCCCACTAGGGGACGCACATAGTCCAAGTGGCCGCTAGGTAACCTAGATAGTCCAGTGCCTGCTAAGATATGTACATAGTCCAAGTGCCCGCTAGGTAACCTAGATAGTCTAAGTGCCCGCTAGTTAACCTAGATAGTCCACGTGCCCGCTAGTAAACCTAGATACTCCAAGTGCCCGCTAGTTAACCTAGATCGTCCAAGTGCCCGCTAGTTAACCTACATAGTCCAAGGGCCCGCTAGTTAACCTACATAGTCTAAGTGCCCGCTAGGTAACCTAGATAGTCCAAGTTCCTGTTAGCTAACCTAGATAGTCCAAGTGCCCGCTATGTAACCTACATAGTCCAAGGGCACGCTCGTTAACCTTGTTCGTCCAAGTGTCAGCTAGTTAACCTAGATAGTCAAAGTGCCCGCTATTTACCTAGATAGTCCAAGTGCCCGCTAGGTAACCTACATAGTTCTAGCGCCCACTAGTTAACCTACATAGACCAAGTGCCTGCTAGGTAACCTACATAGTCCAAATGCCCCCTAGTAACCTACATAGTCCAAGTGCAAGAAGGGAACCTACAAAATCCATGTGCCCACTATTGAACCTACATAGTCCAAATGCCCGTTAGTTAACCTAGATAGTCCAAATGCCCGCTATGGTACCCACATAGTCCTAGTGCCCACTAGGGAACCTACATAGTCCAAGTGCACACTAGGGAACCTGCATCGTTCAAGTGCCCGCTAGTTAACCTAGATAGTCCAAGTTCCTGTTAGCTAACCTACATAGTCCAAGTACCCGTTCGTTAACCTAGAGAGTTCAAGTGCCCGCTAGGTAACCTAGATAGTCCAAGGGCCCGCTAGTTAACTTACATAGTCCAAGTGCCCGTTCGTTAACCTAGATAGTCCAAGTGCCCGATAGGTAACCTAGACAGTCCAAGTGCCTGCTAGGTAACCTACATAGTCCAAGTGCCCGTTCGTTAACCTAGATAGTCCAAGTGCCCGCTAGTTAACCTACATAGTCCAAGTGGCCGCTACGTAACTTACATAGTACAAATGCCCTCTAGTAACCTACATAGTCCAAGTGCAAGAAGGGAACCTACATAATCCAAGTGCCCGCTAGGGAACCTACATAGTCCAAATGCCCGTTAGGTAACCCAGATAGTCCAAGTTCCTGTTAGCTAACCTACATAGTCCAAGTGCCTGTTCGTTAACCTAGATAGTCCAAGTGCCTGCTAGGTAACCTACATAGTCCAAGTGCCCGCTGGTTAACTTAAACAGTCCAAGTACCCGCTAGGTTACCTGCATAGTCCAAGTGCCCGTTAGGTAACCTAGATAGTCCATGTGCCCGCTAGGTAACCTACATAGTCCAAGTAACCGCTAGGTAACCTAGATAGTCCAAGTACCCGTTAGCTAACCTAGATAGTCCAAGTGCCCGCTAGGTAACCTCCATAGTCCAAGTGCCCTCTAGGTAACCTCCATAGTCCAAGTGCCCGTTCGTTAACCTAGATAGTCCAAGTTCCTGTTAGCTAACCTACATAGTCCAAGTACCCGTTCGTTAACCTAGAGAGTTCAAGTGCCCGCTAGGTAACCTAGATAGTCCAAGGGCCCGCTAGTTAACTTACATAGTCCAAGTGCCCGATAGGGAACCTACATAGTCCAAGTGCCCAATGAGGAACCTACATAGTCCAAGTGCCCGATAGGGAATCTTCATATTCCAAGTGCCCGTTAGGGAACCCAGATAGTCCAAGTGCCCATAGGGAACCTACATAGTCCAAGTGCCCTCTAGGGAAGCTACATATTCATAGTGCCCGCTAGGGAACCTGCATTGTCCAAGTGCCCGCTAGTTAACCTAGATAGTCAAAGTGCCCGCTAATTAACCTAAGTAGTACAAATGTCCGATAGGGATCCTACATGGTCCAAGTGCCCGCTAGGTAACCTACATATTCCAAATGCCCGCTAGTAACCTACATAGTCCACGTGCAAGAAGGGAACCTACATAATCCAAGTGCCCACTAGGGAACCTACATAGTCCAAATGCCCGTTAGGTAACCTAGATAGACCAAATGCCCGCTAGGGTACCCACATAGTCCAAGTGCCCGCTACGGTACCTGCATCGTACAAGTGCCCGCTAGTTAACCTAGATAGTCCAAGTTCCTGTTAGCTAACCTACATAGTCCAATTGCCCATTCGTTAACCTAGATAGTCCAAGTGCCTGCTAGGTAACCTACATAGTCCAACGGCCCGCTAGGTAACCTACATAATCCAAGTGCCCGCTAGGTAACTTAGATAGTCCAAGTGCCCGTTAGCTAACCTAGAGAGTCCAAGTGCCCGCTAGGTTACCTACATAGTCCAAGTGCCCGTCCGTTAACCTAGATAGTTCAAGTACCCGCTAGGTAACCTAGATCATCCTAGGGCCCCTAGTTAGCCTACATAGTCCAAGTGCCCGCTAGGTAACCTAGATAATCCAAGTGCCCGTTCGGTAACCTAGATAGTCCAAGTGCCCTTTAGGGAACCTAGATAGTCCAAGGGCAGCTAGTAAACCTACATAGTCCATGGGCCCACTAGTTAACCTACATAGTGCAAGTGTCCGCTAGTTTACCTACATATTCCAAGTGCCCGCTAGTTAAACTGCATAATCTAAGTGCCCGTTAGCTAACCTAGATAGTCCAAGGGCCCGCTAGTTGACCTACATAGTCCAAGTGCGAGCTAGGTAACCTAGATAGTACATGTGCCCGCTAGGGAACCTAGATAGTCCAAGTGCCTGTTCGTTAACCTAGATAGTCCAAGTGCCCGCTAGGTAACCTACACTGTGCAAGTTCCCGCTGGGTTACCTACATAGTCCAAGTGCCCGTTCGTTAACCTAGATAGTCCATGGGCCCGCTAGTTGACCTACATAGTCCAAGTGCGAGCTAGGTAACCTAGAAATTAAAAGTGCCCGCTAGTGCACCTAGATAGTCAAAGTGCCTGCTCGATAACCTAGATAGTCCAAGTGCCCGCTATGTAACCTAGACTGTCCAAGTGCCCGCTAGGTTACCTACATAGTCCAAGTGCCCGTTCGTTAACCTAGATAGTCCCAGTGCCCGCTAGGAAACCTACATAGTCCAAGGGCCCGCTAGGTAACCTAGATAGTCCAAGTGCCCGCTAGGTATCCTGGAGTCCAAGTGCTCGCTAGTTAACCTACATAGTCCAAGTGCCCGCTATGTAACCTAGTTGGTGAAAGTCCCCGTTAGGTAACCTAGATAGTCCAAGTGCCCGCTAGGTAACTTACATTGTCCAGGTTCCCGCTAGGTAACCTAGATAGTCCAAGTTTCCGTTACCTAACCTAGATAGTCCAAGTGCCCTCTAGGCAACCTACATAGTCCAAGAGCCCGATCGTTAACCTAGAAGTCCAAGTGCCCGCTAGGTAACCTAGACAGTCCAAGTGCCCGCTAGGTTACCTACATACTCCAAGGGCCCGGTAGTTAACCTAGATAGTCCAATTGCCCACTAGGTTACCTACATAGTCCAAGTGCCCGCTATGAAACCTATATAGTGCAAGTGACCTTTAGGGAACCTAGATAGTACAAGGGCCCGCTAGTAAACCTACATAGTCCATGGGCCCGCTAGTTAACCTACATAGTGCAAGTGTCCGCTAGTTAACCTACATATTCCAAGTGCCCGCTAGTTAACCTACATAATCTAAGTGCCCGTTAGCAAACCTAGATAGTCCAAGGGCCCGCTAGTTGACCTACATAATCCAAGTGACAGCTAGGTAACCTAGATAGTACAAGTGCCCGCTAGGGAAAATAGATAGTCCAAGTGCCCACTATGTAACCTAGACTGTCCAAGTGTCCGCTAGGTTACCTACATAGTCCAAGTGCCCGTTCGTTAACCTAGATAGTCCCAGTGCCCGCTAGGAAACCTACATAGTCCAAGGGCCCGCTAGGTAACCTAGATAGTCCAAGTGCCCGCTAGGTATCCTGGAGTCCAAGTGCTCGCTAGTTAACCTACATAGTCCAAGTGCACGCTATGTAACCTAGTTGGTGAAAGTCCCCGTTAGGTAACCTAGATAGTCCAAGTGCCCGCTAGGTAACTTACATTGTCCAGGTTCCCTCTAGGTAACCTAGATAGTCCAAGTTTCCGTTACCTAACCTACATAGTCCAAGTGCCCGCTATGTAACCTATATAGTCCAAGTGACCTTTAGGGAACCTAGATAGTAAAAGGGCCCGCTAGTAAACCTACATAGTCCATGGGCCCGCTAGTTAACCTACATAGTGCAAGTGTCCGCTAGTTAACCAACATATTCCAAGTGCCCGCTAGTTAACCTACATAATCTAAGTGCCCGTTAGCAAACTTAGATAGTCCAAGGGCCCGCTAGTTGACCTACATAATCCAAGTGACAGCTAGGTAACCTAGATAGTACAAGTGCCCGTTCGTTACCCTAGATAATCCAAGTGCCCGCTAGGTAACCTAGACAGTCCAAGTGCCCGTTAGTTAACCTACATAGTCCAAGTGCCCGCTAGGGAACCTACATAGTCCATGGGCCAGCTAGTTAACCTACATCGTCCAAGGGCCCGCTAGTTAACCTAGATAGTCTAAGTGCCCGCTAGTTAACCTACATAGTCCATTTGCCCGCTAGGTAACCTAGGCAGTTCAAATGACCACTAGGTTACCTACATAGTCCAAGTGCCTGTTCGTTAACCTCATAGTCCAAGTGCCCGCTAGGTAACCTATATAGTCCAAATGCCCGCTAGGGACCCTAATAATCCAAGTGCCCGCTAGTTAACCTAGATAGACGAAGTGCCGGCTAGGGAACCTTCCTAGTCCAAGTGCCCAATAGGGAACCTACATAGTCCAAGTGCCCGCTAGGTAACCTAGATAGTCCAAGTGCCCGCTAGTTAACCTACATAGTCTAAGTGCCTGCTAGGTAACCTATATAGTCCAAGTGCCCACTAGTTAACCTACATAGTCCAAGGTCCCCCTAGGTAACCTACATAGTCCAAATGCCCGCTAGTTAACCTACATAGTCCAAGTGCCCGTTAGGTAACCTAGATAGCCCAAATGCCCGCTAGGGAACCCACATAGTCGCAGTGCCCGCTAGGGAACTTACATAGTCCAAGGGCACGTTAGGGAACCTACATAGTCCAAGTGCCCGTTAGTTAACCTAGATAGTCCAAGTGCCCGCTAGGTAACCAAGATAGTCCAACAGCCCGGTAGGTAACCTACATACTCCAAGTACCCGCTAGTTAACATAGATAGTTCAAGTGCCAGCTAGGTAACCTAGATAGTCCAAGTGCCCGCTAGGTAACCTACAAAGTCTAAGTGCCGGCTAGGTAATCTATATAGTCCAAATGCCCGCTAGGGAGCCTACATAACCCAAATGCCCGCTAGGTAACCTAGATAGTCAAGAGCCCGCTAGGTAACCTACATAGTCCTAGTGCCCCCTAGTTAACCTACATTCTCCAAGTGCCCGATAGGGAACCTACATAGTCCAAGTCCCAGCTAGGTAACCTACATAGTCCAAATGTCCTCTAGATAACCCACATAGTCCAAGTGCCCGCTAGGGAACTTACATAGTCCAAGGGCCCGCTAGGGAACCTACATAGTCCATGTGCCCGTTAGTTAACCTAGATAGTTCAAGTGCCCGCTAGGTAACCTAGATAGTCCAACAGCCCGCTTGGTAACCTACATACTCCAAGAACCCGCTAGGCAATGTAGATAGTTCAAGTGCCAGCTAGGTAACCTAGATAGTCCAAGTGCCCGCTAGGTAACCTACAAAGTCTAAGTGCCCGCTAGGTTATCTATATAGTCCAAATGCCCGCTAGGGAGCCTACATAATCCAAATGCCCGCTAGGTAACCTAGACAGTCCAAGTGCCCGCTAGGTTACCTACATACTCCAAGGGCCCGGTAGTTAACCTAGATAGTCCAAGTGCCCACTAGGTTACCTACATAGTCCAAGTGCCCGCTATGAAACCTATATAGTGCAAGTGACCTTTAGGGAACCTAGATAGTACAAGGGCCCGCTAGTAAACCTACATAGTCCATGGGCCCGCTAGTTAACCTACATAGTGCAAGTGTCCGCTAGTTAACCTACATATTCCAAGTGCCCGCTAGTTAACCTACATAATCTAAGTGCCCGTTAGCAAACCTAGATAGTCCAAGGGCCCGCTAGTTGACCTACATAATCCAAGTGACAGCTAGGTAACCTAGATAGTACAAGTGCCCGCTAGGGAAAATAGATAGTCCAAGTGCCCACTATGTAACCTAGACTGTCCAAGTGTCCGCTAGGTTACCTACATAGTCCAAGTGCCCGTTCGTTAACCTAGATAGTCCCAGTGCCCGCTAGGAAACCTACATAGTCCAAGGGCCCGCTAGGTAACCTAGATAGTCCAAGTGCCCGCTAGGTATCCTGGAGTCCAAGTGCTCGCTAGTTAACCTACATAGTCCAAGTGCCTGCTATGTAACCTAGTTGGTGAAAGTCCCCGTTAGGTAACCTAGATAGTCCAAGTGCCCGCTAGGTAACTTACATTGTCCAGGTTCCCTCTAGGTAACCTAGATAGTCCAAGTTTCCGTTACCTAACCTACATAGTCCAAGTGCCCGCTATGTAACCTATATAGTCCAAGTGATCTTTAGGGAACCTAGATAGTAAAAGGGCCCCCTAGTAAACCTACATAGTCCATGGGCCCGCTATTAACCTACATAGTGCAAGTGTCCGCTAGTTAACCAACATATTCCAAGTGCCCGCTAGTTAACCTACATAATCTAAGTGCCCGTTAGCAAACTTAGATAGTCCAAGGGCCCGCTAGTTGACCTACATAATCCAAGTGACAGCTAGGTAACCTAGATAGTACAAGTGCCCGTTCGTTAACCTAGATAATCCAAGTGCCCGCTAGGTAACCTAGACAGTCCAAGTGCCCGCTAGTTAACCTACATAGTCCAAGTGCCCGCTAGGGAACCTACATAGTCAATGGGCCAGCTAGTTAACCTACATCGTCCAAGGGCCCGCTAGTTAACCTAGATAGTCTAAGTGCCCGCTAGTTAACCTACATAGTCCATTTGCCCGCTAGGTAACCTAGGCAGTTCAAATGACCACTAGGTTACCTACATAGTCCAAGTGCCTGTTCGTTAACCTCATAGTCCAAGTGCCCGCTAGGTAACCTATATAGTCCAAATGCCCGCTAGGGACCCTAATAATCCAAGTGCCCGCTAGTTACCCTAGATAGACGAAGTGCCGGCTAGGGAACCTTCCTAGTCCAAGTGCCCAATAGGGAACCTACATAGTCCAAGTGCCCGCTAGGTAACCTAGATAGTCCAAGTGCCCGCTAGTTAACCTACATAGTCCAAGTGCCTGCTAGGTAACCTAGATAGTCCAAGTCCCCACTAGTTAACCTACATAGTCCAAGGTCTCCCTAGGTAACCTACATAGTCCAAATGCCCGCTAGTTCACCTACATAGTCCAAGTGCCCGTTAGGTAACCTAGATAGCCCAAATGCCCGCTAGGGAACCCACATAGTCGCAGTGCCCGCTAGGGAACTTACATAGTCCAAGGGCCCGTTAGGGAACCTACATAGTCCAAGTGCCCGTTAGTTAACCTAGATAGTCCAAGTGCCCGCTAGGTAACCAAGATAGTCCAACAGCCCGGTAGGTAACCTACATACTCCAAGTACCCGCTAGGTAACATAGATAGTTCAAGTGCCAGCTAGGTAACCTAGATAGTCCAAGTGCCCGCTAGGTAACCTACAAAGTCTAAGTGCCGGCTAGGTAATCTATATAGTCCAAATGCCCGCTAGGGAGCCTACATAACCCAAATGCCCGCTAGGTAACCTAGATAGTCAAGAGCCCGCTAGGTAACCTACATAGTCCTAGTGCCCCCTAGTTAACCTACATTCTCCAAGTGCCCGATAGGGAACCTACATAGTCCAAGTCCCAGCTAGGTAACCTACATAGTCCAAATGTCCTCTAGATAACACACATAGTCCAAGTGCCCGCTAGGGAACTTACATAGTCCAAGGGCCCGCTAGGGAACCAACATAGTCCATGTGCCCATTAGTTAACCTAGATAGTTCAAGTGCCCGCTAGTTAACCTAGATAGTCCAACAGCCCGCTTGGTAACCTACATACTCCAAGAACCCGCTAGGCAATGTAGATAGTTCAAGTGCCAGCTAGGTAACCTAGATAGTCCAAGTGCCCGCTAGGTAACCTACAAAGTCTAAGTGCCCGCTAGGTTATCTATATAGTCCAAATGCCCGCTAGGGAGCCTACATAATCCAAATGCCCGCTAGGTAACCTAGATAGTCAAGGGCCCGCTAGGTAACCTACATAGTCCTAGTGCCCCCTAGTTAACCTACATTCTCCATGTGCCCGATAGGGAACCTACATAGTCCAAGTGCCAGCTAGGTAACCTACATAGTCCAAATGCCCTCTAGTTAACCCACATAGTCCAAGTGCCAGGTAGGGAACTTACAAAATCCAAGGGCCAGCTAGGTAACCTAGATAGTCCAAGTGCCCGCTAGGTAACCTACAAAATCTAAGTGCCCGCTAGGTTATCTATATAGTCCAAATGCCCGCTAGGGAACCTACATAGTCCAAGTGCCTGCTAGGTAACCTAGATAGTCCAAGTGCCCTCTAGTTAACCTACATAGTCCAAGGGTCCACTAGTTAACCTACATAATCCAAGGTCCGCTAGTTAACCTAGACAGTCCAAGTTCTCGCTAGTTAACCTACATAGAACAAGAGCCCGCTAGTTGACCTAGATAGTCCAAGTGCCCGCTAGTTAACCTAGATAGTCCAAGTGCCCGCTAGGTAACCTAAGTAGTCCAAATGTCCGATAGGGATCCTACATAGTCCAATTGACTGCTAGTTAACCTACACAGTCCAAGTGCCCGTTCGTTAAACTAGATAGTCCAAGTGCCCGCTAGGTAACCTAGACTGTCCAAGTGCCCGCTAGTTTACCTACATAGTAAAAGTGCCCGTTCATTAACCTAGATAGTCCAAGTGCCCGCTAGGTAACCTAGAGTCCAAGTGTTCGCTAGTTATCCTACATAGTCCAAGTGCCCGCTATGTAACCTAGATAGTCAAAGTGCCCGTTAGGTAACCTAGATAGTCCAAGTGCCCGCTAGTTAACTTACAATGTCCAAGTTCCCACTGGGTAACCTAGATAGTCCAGGTGCCCGTTACCTAACCTAGATAGTCCAAGTGCCCGCTAGTTAACCTACATAGTCCGAGTGCCCGTTAGGTAACCTAGATAGCCGAAATGCCCACTAGGGAACCCACATAGTCCAAGTGCCCGCTAGGAAACCTACATAGTCCAAGGGCCCGCTAGGGAACTTACATAGTCCAAGGGCCCATTAGGGAACCTACATAGTCCAAGTGCCCGTTAGTTAGCCTAGATAGTCCAAGTGCCCGCTAGGTAACCTAGATAGTCAAACAGCCCGGTAGGTAACCTACATACTCCAAGTACCCGCTAGGTAACATAGATAGTTCAAGTGCCAGCTAGGTAACCTAGATAGTCCAAGTGCCCGCTAGGTAACCTCCATAGTCCAAGTGCCCCCTAGGTAACCTCCATAGTCCAAGTGCCCACTAATTTACCTATATAGTCCAAGTGCCCGCTAGGGAACCTGCATCGTCCAAGTGCCCGCTAGTTAACCTACATAGTCCGAGTGCCCGCTAGTTAACCTTGATATTCCAAGTGCCCGCTAGTTAACCTACATAGTCCAAGGGCCCTCTAGTTAACCTAGATAGTCCATGTGCCCGCTAGAGGACGTACATAGTCCAAGTGCCCACTAGGTAACCTAGATAGTCTAAGGGCCGTCTAGTTAACCTACATAGTCCAACTGCCCGATAGGGAACCTACATAGTCCAAGTGCCCGCTAAGGGACGAACATAGTCCAAGTGCCGCTAGGGAATCTGCATAGTCTAAGTGCCCTCTAGGTAACCTAGATAGTCCAAGGGCCCGCTAGTTAACCTACATTGTCCAAGTCCCTGATGGGGAACCTACATAGTCCAAGTATCCGCTAGGTAACCTACATAGTCCAAATGCCCGCTAGTAACGTACATAATCCAAGTGCCCGTTAGGTAACCTAGATAGTCCAAATGCCCGCTAGGGAACCCACATAGTCCAAGTGCCCGTTAGAGAACTAACATAGTCAAAGCCCTGCTAGGGAACCTACATAGTCCAAGTGCCCGCTAGGGAACCTAGATAGTCCAAGTGCCCGCTAGGTAACCTAGATAGTCCAAGTGCCCGCTAGTTAACCTATATAATCCAAGTGCCCGCTGAGGAACCTACATAGACCAAGTGTCCGAAAGGGAACCTACGTATTCCAAGTGCCCATTAGGGCACCTAGATAGTCCAAGTGCCCATAGGGAACCTATATCGCCCAAGTGCCCTCTAGGGAACCTACATAGTCAAAGTGCCCGCTAGGGAACCTGCATTGTACAAGTGCCCTCTAGTTAACCTAGATAGTCCAAGTGCCCGCTAGGTAACCTAGATAGTCCAAGGGCCCGCTAGTTAACCTACATAGTCCAAGTGCCCGATAGGGAACCTCCATAGTCCAAGTGCCCAATGAGGAACCTACATAGTCCAAGTGCCCGATAGGGAATCTTCATATTCCAAGTGCCCGTTAGGAAACCCAGATAGTCCAAGTGCCCATAGGGAACCTATATAGTCCAAGTGCCCTCCAGGGAAGCTACATATTCATAGTGCCCGCTAGGGAACCTGCATTGTCCAAGTTCCCGCTAGTTAACCTAGATAGTCAAAGTGCCCGCTAGCTAACCTAAGTAGTACAAATGTCCGACAGGGATCCTACATAGTCCAAGTGCCCGCTAGGTAACCTAGATATTCCAAGTTCCGGTTTGCTACCCTAGATAGTCCAAGTGCCCGCTAGGTAACCTACATAGTCCAAGTGCCCATTCGTTAACCTAGATAGTCCAAGTGCCCGCTAGGTAACCTATACTGTCCAAGTGCCCGCTAGGTTACCTACATAGTCCAAGTGCACGTTCGTTAACTTAGATAGTCCAAGTCGTGCTAGGTAACCTACATAGTCCAAGGGCCACTAGGTAACCTATAGTCCAAGTGCCCTCTAGGTACCCTACATATTCCAAGTTCCCACTAGGTAACCTAGATAGTCCAAGTGCCCGTTACCTATCCTAGATAGTCCAAGTGCCCGTTAGGTTACCTATAGTCCACGTGCCCGTTCGTTAACCTAGATAGTCCAATTGCCCGCTAGGTAACCTACATAGTCCAAGAGCCGGCTAGGTAACCTTTAGAATCCAAGTGCCCGCTAGGTAATCTAGATAGTCCAAGTGCCCGTTAGGTAACCTAGATAGTCCAAGTGCCCGCTAGTTAACCTACATAGTCCAAGTGCCCGCTAGGTAACTTAGACAGTTCAAGTGTCCGCTAGGTTACCTGCATATTCCAAGTGCCCGTTAGGTAACCTACATAGTCCAAGTGCCCGCTAGGTAACCTACATAGTCCAAGTGCCCGCTAGGTAACCTAGATAGTCCAAGTAATCGTTAGCTAACCTAGATAGTCCAAGTGCCCGCTAGGTAACCTCCATAGTCCAAGTGCCCGCTAGGTAACCTCCATAGTCCAAGTGCCCGTTCATTAACCTAGATAGTCCAAGTTCCTGTTAGCTAACCTACATAGTCCAAGTGCACATTCGTTAACCTAGATAGTCCAAGTGCCCGCTAGGTAACCTCCATAGTCCAAGTGCCCGTTCGTTAACCTAGATAGTCCAAGTTCCTGTTAGCTAACCTACATAGTCCAAGTGCACATTCGTTAACCTAGATAGTTCAAGTGCCCGCTAGGTAACCTACATAGTCCAAGTGCCCGTTTGCTAACCTAGATCGTCAAAGGGCCCGCTAGTTAACCTACATAGTCCAAGGGCCCGCTAGTTAACCTAGATAGTCCAAGTGCCCGCTAGTTAACCTACATTGTCCAAGTCCATGTTGGGGAACCTACATAGTCCAAGTATCCGCTAGGTAACCTACATTGTCCAAATGCCCGCTAGTAACGTACATAGTCCAAGTGCCCGTTAGGCAACCTAGACAGTCCAAATGCCCGCTAGGGAACCTACATAGTCCAAGTGCCCGCTAGGTAACCTACATAGTCCAAATGCCCGCTAGAAACCTACATAGTCCAAGTGCAAGAAGGGAACCTACATAATCCAAGTGCCCGCTAGGGAACCTACATAGTCCAAATGCCCGTTAGGTAACCTAGATAGTCCAAATGCCCGCTAGGATACCCACATAGTCCAAGTGTCCGCGAGGTAACCTACATAGTCCAAGTGCCCATTCATTAACCTAGATTGTCCAAGTGCCCGCTAGGTAACCTAGACTGTGCAAGTGCCCGCTTGGTTACCTACATAGTCCAAGTGCCCGTTCGTTAACCTAGATAGTACAAGTGCCCGCTAGTTGACCTACATAGTCCAAGTTCCCGTTAGGTAACCTAGATAGTCCAAGTGCCCGCTAGGTAACTTACATAGTCCAAGTACCCACTAGGTAACCTAGATATTCCAAGTTCCTTTTAGCTAACCTAGATAGTCCAAGTGCCCGCTAGGTAACCTACATAGTCCAACTGCCCATTCGTTAACCTAGATAGTCCAAGTGCCCGCTAGATAACCTAGACTGTCCAAGTGCCCGCTAGGTTACCTACATAGTCCAAGTACCCGTTCGTTAACCTAGATAATCCAATTGCCCGCTAGGTAACCTACATAGTCCCAGCGCCCGCTAGGTAACCTAGATAGTCCAAGTGCCCACTAGTTAACCTACATAGTCCAAGGTCCCCCTAGGTAACCTACATAGTCCAAATGCCCGCTAGTTAACCTACATAGTCCAAGTGCCCGTTAGGTAACCTAGATAGCCCAAATGCCCGCTAGGGAACCCACATAGTCGCAGTGCCCGCTAGGGAACTTACATAGTCCAAGGGCCCGTTAGGGAACCTACATAGTCCAAGTGCCCGTTAGTTAACCTAGATAGTCCAAGTGCCCGCTAGGTAACCAAGATAGTCCAACAGCCCGGTAGGTAACCTACATACTCCAAGTACCCGCTAGGTAACATAGATAGTTCAAGTGCCAGCTAGGTAACCTAGATAGTCCAAGTGCCCGCTAGGTAACCTACAAAGTCTAAGTGCCGGCTAGGTAATCTATATAGTCCAAATGCCCGCTAGGGAGCCTACATAACCCAAATGCCCGCTAGGTAACCTAGATAGTCAAGAGCCCGCTAGGTAACCTACATAGTCCTAGTGCCCCCTAGTTAACCTACATTCTCCAAGTGCCCGATAGGGAACCTACATAGTCCAAGTCCCAGCTAGGTAACCTACATAGTCCAAATGTCCTCTAGATAACCCGCATAGTCCAAGTGCCTGCTAGGGAACTTACATAGTCCAAGGGCCCGCTAGGGAACCTACATAGTCCATGTGCCCGTTAGTTAACCTAGATAGTTCAAGTGCCCGCTTGGTAACCTACATACTCCAAGAACCCGCTAGGCAATGTAGATAGTTCAAGTGCCAGCTAGGTAACCTAGATAGTCCAAGTGCCTGCTAGGTAACCTACAAAGTCTAAGTGCCCGCTAGGTTATCTATATAGTCCAAATGCCCGCTAGGGAGCCTACATAATCCAAATGCCCGCTAGGTAACCTAGATAGTCAAGGGCCCGCTAGGTAACCAACATAGTCCTAGTGCCCCCTAGTTAACCTACATTCTCCATGTGCCCGATAGGGAACCTACATAGTCCAAGTGCCAGCTAGGTAACCTACATAGTCCAAATGCCCTCTAGTTAACCCACATAGTCCAAGTGCCAGGTAGGGAACTTACAAAATCCAAGGGCCAGCTAGGTAACCTAGATAGTCCAAGTGCCCGCTAGGTAACCTACAAAATCTAAGTGCCCGCTAGGTTATCTATATAGTCCAAATGCCCGCTAGGGAACCTACATAGTCCAAGTGCCTGCTAGGTAACCTAGATAGTCCAAGTGCCCTCTAGTTAACCTACATAGTCCAAGGGTCCACTAGTTAACCTACATAATCCAAGGTCCGCTAGTTAACCTAGACAGTCCAAGTGCTCGCTAGTTAACCTACATAGAACAAGGGCCCGCTAGTTGACCTAGATAGTCCAAGTGCCCGCTAGTTAACCTAGATAGTCCAAGTGCCCGCTAGGTAACCTAAGTAGTCCAAATGTCCGATAGGGATCCTACATAGTCCAATTGACTGCTAGTTAACCTACACAGTCCAAGTGCCCGTTCGTTAAACTAGATAGTCCAAGTGCCCGCTAGGTAACCTAGACTGTCCAAGTGCCCGCTAGTTTACCTACATAGTCCAAGTGCCCGTTCATTAACCTAGATAGTCCAAGTGCCCGCTAGGTAACCTAGAGTCCAAGTGTTCGCTAGTTATCCTACATAGTCCAAGTGCCCGCTATGTAACCTAGATAGTCAAAGTGCCCGTTAGGTAACCTAGATAGTCCAAGTGCCCGCTAGTTAACTTACAATGTCCAAGTTCCCGCTGGGTAACCTAGATAGTCCAGGTGCCCGTTACCTAACCTAGATAGTCCAAGTGTCCGCTAGTTAACCTACATAGTCCAAGTACCCGTTAGGTAACCTAGATAGCCGAAATGCCCACTAGGGAACCCACATAGTCCAAGTGCCCGCTAGGAAACCTACATAGTCCAAGGGCCCGCTAGGGAACTTACATAGTCCAAGGGCCCGTTAGGGAACCTACATAGTCCAAGTGCCCGTTAGTTAGCCTAGATAGTCCAAGTGCCCGCTAGGTAACCTAGATAGTCAAACAGCCCGGTAGGTAACCTACATACTCCAAGTACCCGCTAGGTAACATAGATAGTTCAAGTGCCAGCTAGGTAACCTAGATAGTCCAAGTGCCCGCTAGGTAACCTCCATAGTCCAAGTGCCCCCTAGGTAACCTCCATAGTCCAAGTGCCCACTAATTTACCTATATAGTCCAAGTGCCCGCTAGGGAACCTGCATCGTCCAAGTGCCCGCTAGTTAACCTACATAGTCCGAGTGCCCGCTAGTTAACCTTGATATTCCAAGTGCCCGCTAGTTAACCTACATAGTCCAAGGGCCCTCTAGTTAACCTAGATAGTCCATGTGCTCGCTAGAGGACGTACATAGTCCAAGTGCCCACTAGGTAACCTAGATAGTCTAAGGGCCGTCTAGTTAACCTACATAGTCCAACTGCCCGATAGGGAACCTACATAGTCCAAGTGCCCGCTAAGGGACGAACATAGTCCAAGTGTCGCTAGGGAATCTGCATAGTCCAAGTGCCCTCTAGGTAACCTAGATAGTCCAAGGGCCCGCTAGTTAACCTACATTGTCCAAGTCCCTGATGGGGAACCTACATAGTCCAAGTATCCGCTAGGTAACCTACATAGTCCAAATGCCCGCTAGTAACGTACATAATCCAAGTGCCCGTTAGGTAACCTAGATAGTCCAAATGCCCGCTAGGGAACCCACATAGTCCAAGTGCCCGTTAGAGAACTAACATAGTCAAAGCCCTGCTAGGGAACCTACATAGTCCAAGTGCCCGCTAGGGAACCTAGATAGTCCAAGTGCCCGCTAGGTAACCTAGATAGTCCAAGTGCCCGCTAGTTAACCTATATAATCCAAGTGCCCGCTGAGGAACCTACATAGACCAAGTGTCCGAAAGGGAACCTACGTATTCCAAGTGCCCATTAGGGCACCTAGATAGTCCAAGTGCCCACAGGGAACCTATATCGTCCAAGTGCCCTCTAGGGAACCTACATAGTCAAAGTGCCCGCTAGGGAACCTGCATTGTACAAGTGCCCTCTAGTTAACCTAGATCTTCCAAGTGCCCGCTAGGTAACCTAGATAGTCCAAGGGCCCGCTAGTTAACCTACATAGTCCAAGTGCCCGATAGGGAACCTCCATAGTCCAAGTGCCCAATGAGGAACCTACATAGTCCAAGTGCCCGATAGGGAATCTTCATATTCCAAGTGCCCGTTAGGAAACCCAGATAGTCCAAGTGCCCATAGGGAACCTATATAGTCCAAGTGCCCTCCAGGGAAGCTACATATTCATAGTGCCCGCTAGGGAACCTGCATTGTCCAAGTTCCCGCTAGTTAACCTAGATAGTCAAAGTGCCCGCTAGTTAACCTAAGTAGTACAAATGTCCGATAGGGATCCTACATAGTCCAAGTGCCCGCTAGGTAACCTAGATATTCCAAGTTCCGGTTTGCTACCCTAGATAGTCCAAGTGCCCGGTAGGTAACCTACATAGTCCAAGTGCCCATTCGTTAACCTAGATAGTCCAAGTGCCCGCTAGGTAACCTATACTGTCCAAGTGCCCGCTAGGTTACCTACATAGTCCAAGTGCACGTTCGTTAACTTAGATAGTCCAAGTCGTGCTAGGTAACCTACATAGTCCAAGGGCCACTAGGTAACCTATAGTCCAAGTGCCCTCTAGGTACCCTACATATTCCAAGTTCCCGCTAGGTAACCTAGATAGTCCAAGTGCCCGTTACCTATCCTAGATAGTCCAAGTGCCCGTTAGGTTTCCTATAGTCCACGTGCCCGTTCGTTAACCTAGATAGTCCAATTGCCCGCTAGGTAACCTACATAGTCCAAGAGCCGGCTAGGTAACCTTTAGAATCCAAGTGCCCGCTAGGTAATCTAGATAGTCCAAGTGCCCGTTAGGTAACCTAGATAGTGCAAGTGCCCGCTAGTTAACCTACATAGTCCAAGTGCCCGCTAGGTAACTTAGACAGTTCAAGTGTCCGCTAGGTTACCTGCATATTCCAAGTGCCCGTTAGGTAACCTACATAGTCCAAGTGCCCGCTAGGTAACCTACATAGTCCAAGTGCCCGCTAGGTAACCTAGATAGTCCAAGTAATCGTTAGCTAACCTAGATAGTCCAAGTGCCCGCTAGGTAACCTCCATAGTCCAAGTGCCCGCTAGGTAACCTCCATAGTCCAAGTGCCCGTTCGTTAACCTAGATAGTCCAAGTTCCTGATAGCTAACCTACATAGTCCAAGTGCACATTCGTTAACCTAGATAGTTCAAGTGCCCGCTAGGTAACCTACATAGTCCAAGTGCCCGTTTGCTAACCTAGATCGTCAAAGGGCCCGCTAGTTAACCTACATAGTCCAAGGGCCCGCTAGTTAACCTAGATAGTCCAAGTGCCCGCTAGTTAACCTACATTGTCCAAGTCCATGTTGGGGAACCTACATAGTCCAAGTATCCGCTAGGTAACCTACATTGTCCAAATGCCCGCTAGTAACGTACATAGTCCAAGTGCCCGTTAGGTAACCTAGACAGTCCAAATGCCCGCTAGGGAACCTACATAGTCCAAGTGCCCGCTAGGTAACCTACATAGTCCAAATGCCCGCTAGAAACCTACATAGTCCAAGTGTAAGAAGGGAACCTACATAATCCAAGTGCCCGCTAGGGAACCTACATAGTCCAAATGCCCGTTAGGTAACCTAGATAGTCCAAATGCCCGCTAGGATACCCACATAGTCCAAGTGTCCGCGAGGTAACCTACATAGTCCACGTGCCCATTCATTAACCTAGATTGTCCAAGTGCCCGCTAGGTAACCTACATAGTCCAACTGCCCATTCGTTAACCTAGATAGTCCAAGTGCCCGCTAGATAACCTAGACTGTCCAAGTGCCCGCTAGGTTACCGACATAGTCCAAGTACCCGTTCGTTAACCTAGATAATCCAATTGCCCGCTAGGTAACCTACATAGTCCCAGCGCCCGCTAGGTAACCTAGATAGTCCAAGTGCCCCTTAGGTAACCTAGATAGTCCAAATGCCCGCTAGGTAACCTACATAGTCCAATTGCCCGCTAGTTAACTTACAATGTCCAAGTTCCCGCTGGGTAACCTAGATAGTCCAGGTGCCCGTTACCTAACCTAGATAGTCCAAGTGCCCGCTAGTTAACCTACATAGTCCAAGTGCCCGTTAGGTAACCTAGATAGCCGAAATGCCCACAAGGGAACCCACATAGTCCAAGTGCCCGCTAGGAAACCTACATAGTCCAAGGGCCCGCTAGGGAACTTACATAGTCCAAGGGCCCGTTAGGGAACCTACATAGTCCAAGTGCCCGTTAGTTAGCCTAGATAGTCCAAGTGCCCGCTAGGTAACCTAGATAGTCAAACAGCCCGGTAGGTAACCTACATACTCCAAGTACCCGCTAGGTAACATAGATAGTTCAAGTGCCAGCTAGGTAACCTAGATAGTCCAAGTGCCCGCTAGGTAACCTACAAAGTCTAAGTGCCCGCTAGGTAATCTATATAGTCAAAATGCACGCTCGGGAGCCTACATAATTCAAATGCCCGCTAGGTAACCTAGATAGTCAAGGGCCCGCTAGGTAACCTACATAGTCCTAGTGCCCCCTAGTTAACCTACATTCTCCAAGTGCCTGATAGGGAACCTCCATAGTCCAAGTGCCCTCTGGTTAACCCACATAGTCCAAGGGCCCGCTAGGGAACTTACATAGTCCAAGTGCCCGCTGGGGAACCTACATAGTCCAAGTGCCCGTTAGTTAACCTAGATAGTCCAAGTACCCGCTAGGTAACCTAGATAGTCCAACAGCCCGCTAGGTAACCTACATACTCCAAGAACCCGCTAGGCAACGTAGATAGTTCAAGTGCCAGCTAGGTAACCTAGATAGTCCAAGTGCCCGCTAGGGAACCTACATAGTCCAAGTGCCCGCTAGGTAACGTAGATAGTCAAAGTGCCCTCTAGTTTCCTAGATCGTCCAAGTGCCCGCTAGTTAACCTACATAGTCCAAGGTCCGCTAGTTAACCTAGATAGTCCAAGTGCTCGCTAGTTAACCTACATAGTACGAGGGCCCGCTAGTTGACCTAGATAGTCCAAGTGCCCGCTAGTTAACCTAGATAGTCCAAGTGCCCGCTAGTTAACCTAAGTAGTCCAAATGTCCGATAGGGATCCTACATAGTCCAAATGCCCGCTAGTTAACCTACAGAGTCCAAGTGCTGTTAGGTAACCTAGATAGCCCAAATGGCCGCTAGGGAACCCACATAGTCCAAGTGCCCGTTCATTAACCTAGATAGTCCAAGTGCCCGCTAGGTAACCTAGAGTCCAAGTGTTCGCTAGTTATCCTACATAGTCCAAGTGCCCGCTATGGAACCTAGATAGTCAAAGTGCCCGTTAGGTAACCTACATAGTCCAAGTGCCCGCTAGTTAACTTACAATGTCCAAGTTCCCGCTGGGTAACCTAGATAGTCCAGGTGCCCGTTACCTAACCTAGATAGTCCAAGTGCCCGCTAGTTAACCTACATAGTCCAAGTGCCCGTTAGGTAACCTAGATAGCCGAAATGCCCACTAGGGAACCCACATAGTCCAAGTGCCCGCTAGGAAACCTACATAGTCCAAGGGCCCGCTAGGGAACTTACATAGTCCAAGGGCCCGTTAGGGAACCTACATAGTCCAAGTGCCCGTTAGTTAGCCTAGATAGTCCAAGTGCCCGCTAGGTAACCTAGATAGTCAAACAGCCCGGTAGGTAACCTACATACTCCAAGTACCCGCTAGGTAACATAGATAGTTCAAGTGCCAGCTAGGTAACCTAGATAGTCCAAGTGCCCGCTAGGTAACCTACAAAGTCTAAGTGCCCGCTAGGTAATCTATATAGTCAAAATGCACGCTCGGGAGCCTACATAATTCAAATGCCCGCTAAGTAACCTAGATAGTCAAGGGCCCGCTAGGTAACCTACATAGTCCTAGTGCCCCCTAGTTAACCTACATTCTGCAAGTGCCCGATAGGGAACCTCCATAGTCCAAGTGCCCTCTGGTTAACCCACATAGTCCAAGGGCCCGCTAGGGAACTTACATAGTCCAAGTGCCCGCTGGGGAACCTACATAGTCCAAGTGCCCGTTAGTTAACCTAGATAGTCCAAGTACCCGCTAGGTAACCTAGATAGTCCAACAGCCCGCTAGGTAACCTACATACTCCAAGAACCCGCTAGGCAACGTAGATAGTTCAAGTGCCAGCTAGGTAACCTAGATAGTCCAAGTGCCCTCTAGGTAACCTACAAAATCTAAGTGCCCGCTAGGTTATCTATATAGTCCAAGTGCCCGCTAGGGAACCTACATAGTCCAAGTGCCCGCTAGGTAACGTAGATAGTCAAAGTGCCCTCTAGTTTCCTAGATCGTCCAAGTGCCCGCTAGTTAACCTACATAGTCCAAGGTCCGCTAGTTAACCTAGATAGTCCAAGTGCTCGCTAGTTAACCTACATAGTACGAGGGCCCGCTAGTTGACCTAGATAGTCCAAGTGCCCGCTAGTTAACCTAGATAGTCCAAGTGCCCGCTAGTTAACCTAAGTAGTCCAAATGTCCGATAGGGATCCTACATAGTCCAAATGCCCGCTAGTTAACCTACAGAGTCCAAGTGCTGTTAGGTAACCTAGATAGCCCAAATGGCCGCTAGGGAACCCACATAGTCCAAGTGCCCGCTCGGGAACTTACATAGTCCAAGGGCACGCTAGGGAACTTACATAGTCCAAGGGTCCACTTGGGAACCTACATAGTCCAAGTGCACGTTAGTTAACCTAGATAGTCCAAGCGCCCGCTAGGTAACCTAGATAGTCCAACAGCTCGGTAGGTAACCTACATACTCCAAGTACCCGCTAGGTAACGTAAATAGTTCAAGTGCCAGCTAGGTAACCTAGATAGTCCAAGTGCCCGCTAGGTAACCTACAAAGTCTAAGTGCCCGCTAGGTAATCTATATAGTCCAAATGCCCGCTAGGGAGCCTACATAATCCAAATGCCCGCTAGGTAACCTAGATAGTCAAGGGCCCGCTAGGTAACCTACATAGTCCTAGTGCCCCCTAGTTAACCTACATTCTCCAAGTGCCCGATAGGGAACCTACATAGTCAAAGTCCCAGCTAGGTAACCTACATAGTCCAAATGTCACCTAGTTAACCCACATAGTCCAAGTGCCCGCTAGGGAACCTGCATCGTTCAAGTGCCCGCTAGTTAACCTAGATAGTCCAAGTTCCTGTTAGCTAACCTACATAGTCCAAGTGCCCATTCGTTAACCTAGATAGTCCAAGTTCCCGCTAGGTAACCTACATAGTCCAAGGGCCCGCTAGATAACCTACATAGTCCAAGTGCCCGTTCGTTAACCTAGATAGTCCAAGTGCCCGCTAGGTAACCTAGACGGTCCAAGTGCCTGCTAGGTAACCTACATAGTCCAAGTGCCCGTTCGTTAACCTAGATAGTCCAAGTGCCCGCTAGTTAACCTACATAGTCCAAGTGGCCGCTAGGTAACTTACATAGTCCAAATGCCCTCTAGTAACCTACATAGTCCAAGTGCAAGAAGGGAACCTACATAATCCAAGTGCCCGCTAGGGAACCTACATAGTCCAAATGCCCGTTAGGTAACCCAGATAGTCCAAGTTCCTGTTAGCTAACCTACATAGTCCAAGTGCCTGTTCGTTAACCTAGATAGTCCAAGTGCCTGCTAGGTAACCTACATAGTCCAAGTGCCCGCTAGGGAACCTGCATCGTCCAGGTGCCCGCTAGGGAACCTGCATAGTCCAAGTGCCCGCTAGTTAACCTAGATAGTCCAAGTTCCTGTTAGCTAACCTACATAGTCCAAGTGCCCGTTAGCTAACATAGATAGTCCAAGTGCCTGCTAGGTAACCTACATAGTCCAAGTGCCCGTTCGTTATCCTAGATAGTCCAAGTGCCCGCTAGGTACCCTAGACAGTCCAAGTGCCTGCTAGGTAACCTACATAGTCCCAGTGCCCGTTTGCTAATCTAGATCGACAAAGTGCCAGCTAATTAACCTTCATAGTCCAATGGCCGCTATTAACATAGATAGTCCAAGTGCCCGCTAGTTAACCTACATTGTCCAAGTCCCTGATCGGGAACCTACATAGTTCAAGTATCTGCTAGGTAACTTACATAGTCCAAATGCCCGCTAGTAACGTACATAGTCCAAGTGCCCGTTAGGTAACCTAGATAGTCGATAGGCCCGCTAGGGAACCCACATAGTCCAAGTGCCCGTTAATGAACTTACATAGTCAAAGGGCCTGCTAGGGAACCTACATAGTCCAATTGCCCGCTAGGGAACCTTCATAGTCCGAGTGCCTGCTAGGGAACCTACATAGTCCAAGTGCCCTTTAGGGAACCTATATAGTCCAAGTGCCCGATAGGGAACCTAGATAGTCCAAGTACCCGCTAGGTAACCTAGATAGTCCAAGTGCCCGCTAGTAACCTACAAAGTCCAAGTGCGCGCTTGGTAATCTATATAGTCCAAATGCCCTCTAGGGCACCTACATAGTCCAAGTGCCCGCTAGTTAACCTACATTGTCCAAGTGCCCGATAGGGAACCTACATAATCCAAGTGCCCGCTAGGTAACCTACATAGTCCAAATGCCCGCTAGTAACCTACATAGTCCACGTGCAAGAAGGGAACCTACATAATCCAAGTGCCCACTAGGGAACCTACATAGTCCAAATGCCCGTTAGGTAACCTAGATAGACCAAATGCCCGCTAGGGTACCCACATAGTCCAAGTGCCCGCTACGGTACCTGCATCGTACAAGTGCCCGCTAGTTAACCTAGATAGTCCAAGTTCCTGTTAGCTAACCGACATAGTCCAATTGCCCGTTCGTTAACCTAGATAGTCCAAGTGCCCGCTAGGTAACCTACATAGTCCAAGGGCCCGCTAGGTAACCTACATAATCCAAGTGCCCGCTAGGTAACTTAGATAGTCCAAGTGCCCGTTAGCTTACCTAGAGAGTCCAAGTGCCCGCTAGGTTACCTACATAGTCCAAGTGCCCGTTCGTTAACCTAGATAGTTCAAGTACCCGCTAGGTAACCTAGATCGTCCAAGGGCCCATAGTTAGCCTACATATTCCAAGTGCCCGCTAGGTAACCTAGATAATCCAAGTGCCCGTTCGGTAACCTAGATAGTCCAAGTGCCCTTTAGGGAACCTAGATAGTCCAAGGGCAGCTAGTAAACCTACATAGTCCATGGGCCCGCTAGTTAACCTACATAGTGCAAGTGTCCGCTAGTTAACCTACATATTCCAAGTGCCCGCTAGTTAATCTGCATAATCTAAGTGCCCGTTAGCTAACCTAGATAGTCCAAGGGCCCGCTAGTTGACCTACATAGTCCAAGTGCGAGCTAGGTAACCTAGATAGTACATGTGCCCGCTAGGGAACCTGGATAGTCCAAGTGCCTGTTTGTTAACCTAGATAGTCCAAGTGCCCGCTAGGTAACCTACACTGTGTAAGTTCCCGCTGGGTTACCTACATAGTCCAAGTGCCCGTTCGTTAACCTAGATAGTCCATGGGCCCGCTAGTCAACCTACATAGTCCAAGTGCGAGCTAGGTAACCTAGAAAGTAAAAGTGCCCGCTAGTGAACCTAGATAGTCAAAGTGCCTGCTCGATAACCTAGATAGTCCAAGTGCCCGCTATGTAACCTAGACTGTCCAAGTGCCCGCTAGGTTACCTACATAGTCCAAGTGCCCGTTCGTTAACCTAGATAGTCCCAGTGCCCGCTAGGAAACCTACATAGTCCAAGGGCCCGCTAGGTAACCTAGATAGTCCAAGTGCCCGCTAGGTATCCTGGAGTCCAAGTGCTCGCTAGTTAACCTACATAGTCCAAGTGCCCGCTATGTAACCTAGTTGGTGAAAGTCCCCGTTAGGTAACCTAGATAGTCCAAGTGCCCGCTAGGTAACTTACATTGTCCAGGTTCCCGCTAGGTAACCTAGATAGTCCAAGTTTCCGTTACCTAACCTAGATAGTCCAAGTGCCCTCTAGGCAACCTACATAGTCCAAGAGCCCGATCGTTAACCTAGAAGTCCAAGTGCCCGCTAGGTAACCTAGACAGTCCAAGTGCCCGCTAGGTTACCTACATATTCCAAGGGCCCGGTAGTTAACCTAGATAGTCCAAGTGCCCACTAGGTTACCTACATAGTCCAAGTGCCCGCTATGAAACCTATATAGTCCAAGTGACCTTTAGGGAACCTAGATAGTACAAGGGCCCGCTAGTAAACCTACATAGTCCATGGGCCCGCTAGTTAACCTACATAGTGCAAGTGTCCGCTAGTTAACCTACATATTCCAAGTGCCCGCTAGTTAACCTACATAATCTAAGTGCCCGTTAGCAAACCTAGATAGTCCAAGGGCCCGCTAGTTGACCTACATAATCCAAGTGACAGCTAGGTAACCTAGATAGTACAAGTGCCCGCTAGGGAAAATAGATAGTCCAAGTGCCCACTATGTAACCTAGACTGTCCAAGTGTCCGCTAGGTTACCTACATAGTCCAAGTGCCCGTTCGTTAACCTAGATAGTCCCAGTGCCCGCTAGGAAACCTACATAGTCCAAGGGCCCGCTAGGTAACCTAGATAGTCCAAGTGCCCGCTAGGTATCCTGGAGTCCAAGTGCTCGCTAGTTAACCTACATAGTCCAAGTGCCCGCTATGTAACCTAGTTGGTGAAAGTCCCCGTTAGGTAACCTAGATAGTCCAAGTGCCCGCTAGGTAACTTACATTGTCCAGGTTCCCTCTAGGTAACCTAGATAGTCCAAGTTTCCGTTACCTAACCTACATAGTCCAAGTGCCCGCTATGTAACCTATATAGTCCAAGTGACCTTTAGGGAACCTAGATAGTAAAAGGGCCCGCTAGTAAACCTACATAGTCCATGGGCCCGCTAGTTAACCTACATAGTGCAAGTGTCCGCTAGTTAACCAACATATTCCAAGTGCCCGCTAGTTAACCTACATAATCTAAGTGCCCGTTAGCAAACTTAGATAGTCCAAGGGCCCGCTAGTTGACCTACATAATCCAAGTGACAGCTATGTAACCTAGATAGTACAAGTGCCCGTTCGTTAACCTAGATAATCCAAGTGCCCGCTAGGTAACCTAGACAGTCCAAGTGCCCGCTAGTTAACCTACATAGTCCAAGTGCCCGCTAGGGAACCTACATAGTCCATGGGCCAGCTAGTTAACCTACATCGTCCAAGGGCCCGCTAGTTAACCTAGATAGTCTAAGTGCCCGCTAGTTAACCTACATAGTCCATTTGCCCGCTAGGTAACCTAGGCAGTTCAAATGACCACTAGGTTACCTACATAGTCCAAGTGCCTGTTCGTTAACCTCATAGTCCAAGTGCCCGCTAGGTAACCTATATAGTCCAAATGCCCGCTAGGGACCCTTATAATCCAAGTGCCCGCTAGTTAACCTAGATAGACGAAGTGCCGGCTAGGGAACCTTCCTAGTCCAAGTGCCCAATAGGGAACCTACATAGTCCAAGTGCCCACTAGGTAACCTAGATAGTCCAAGTGCCCGCTAGTTAACCTACATAGTCCAAGTGCCTGCTAGGTAACCTAGATAGTCCAAGTGCCCACTAGTTAACCTACATAGTCCAAGGTCCCCCTAGGTAACCTACATAGTCCAAATGCCCGCTAGTTAACCTACATAGTCCAAGTGCCCGTTAGGTAACCTAGATAGCCCAAATGCCCGCTAGGGAACCCACATAGTCGCAGTGCCCGCTAGGGAACTTACATAGTCAAAGGGCCCGCTAGGGAACTTACATAGTCCAAGGGTCCGTTAGGGAACCTACATAGTCCAAGTGCCCATTAGTTAACCTAGATAGTCCAAGTGCCCGCTAGGTAACCAAGATATTCCAACAGCCTGGTAGGTAACCTACATACTCCAAGTACCCGCTAGGTAACATAGATAGTTCAAGTGCCAGCTAGGTAACCTAGATAGTCCAAGTGCCCGCTAGGTAACCTACAAAGTCTAAGTGCCGGCTAGGTAATCTATATAGTCCAAATGCCCGCTAGGGAGCCTACATAACCCAAATGCCCGCTAGGTAACCTAGATAGTCAAGAGCCCGCTAGGTAACCTACATAGTCCTAGTGCCCCCTAGTTAACCTACATTCTCCAAGTGCCCGATAGGGAACCTACATAGTCCAAGTCCCAGCTAGGTAACCTACATAGTCCAAATGTCCTCTAGATAACACACATAGTCCAAGTGCCCGCTAGGGAACTTACATAGTCCAAGGGCCCGCTAGGGAACCTACATAGTCCATGTGCCCGTTAGTTAACCTAGATAGTTCAAGTGCCCGCTAGGTAACCTAGATAGTCCAACGGCCCGCTTGGTAACCTACATACTCCAAGAACCCGCTAGGCAATGTAGATAGTTCAAGTGCCAGCTAGGTAACCTAGATAGTCCAAGTGCCCGCTAGGTAACCTACAAAGTCTAAGTGCCCGCTAGGTTATCTATATAGTCCAAATGCCCGCTAGGGAGCCTACATAATCCAAATGCCCGCTAGGTAACCTAGATAGTCAAGGGCCCGCTAGGTAACCTACATAGTCCTAGTGCCCCCTAGTTAACCTACATTCTCCATGTGCCCGATAGGGAACCTACATAGTCCAAGTGCCAGCTAGGTAACCTACATAGTCCAAATGCCCTCTAGTTAACCCACATAGTCCAAGTGCCAGGTAGGGAACTTACAAAATCCAAGGGCCAGCTAGGTAACCTAGATAGTCCAAGTGCCCGCTAGGTAACCTACAAAATCTAAGTGCCCGCTAGGTTATCTATATAGTCCAAATGCCCGCTAGGGAACCTACATAGTCCAAGTGCCTGCTAGGTAACCTAGATAGTCCAAGTGCCCTCTAGTTAACCTACATAGTCCAAGGGTCCACTAGTTAACCTACATAATCCAAGGTCCGCTAGTTAACCTAGACAGTCCAAGTGCTCGCTAGTTAACCTACATAGAACAAGGGCCCGCTAGTTGACCTAGATAGTCCAAGTGCCCGCTAGTTAACCTAGATAGTCCAAGTGCCCGCTAGGTAACCTAAGTAGTCCAAATGTCCGATAGGGATCCTACATAGTCCAATTGACTGCTAGTTAACCTACACAGTCCAAGTGCCCGTTCGTTAAACTAGATAGTCCAAGTGCCCGCTAGGTAACCTAGACTGTCCAAGTGCCCGCTAGTTTACCTACATAGTCCAAGTGCCCGTTCATTAACCTAGATAGTCCAAGTGCCCGCTAGGTAACCTAGAGTCCAAGTGTTCGCTAGTTATCCTACATAGTCCAAGTGCCCGCTATGTAACCTAGATAGTCAAAGTGCCCGTTAGGTAACCTAGATAGTCCAAGTGCCCGCTAGTTAAATTACAATGTCCAAGTTCCCGCTGGGTAACCTAGATAGTCCAGGTGCCCGTTACCTAACCTAGATAGTCCAAGTGCCCGCTAGTTAACCTACATAGTCCAAGTGCCCGTTAGGTAACCTTGATAGCCGAAATGCCCACTAGGGAACCCACATAGTCCAAGTGCCCGCTAGGAAACCTACATAGTCCAAGGGCCCGCTAGGGAACTTACATATTCCAAGGGCCCGTTAGGGAACCTACATAGTCCAAGTGCCCGTTAGTTAGCCTAGATAGTCCAAGTGCCCGCTAGGTAACCTAGATAGTCAAACAGCCCGGTAGGTAACCTACATACTCCAAGTACCCGCTAGGTAACATAGATAGTTCAAGTGCCAGCTAGGTAACCTAGATAGTCCAAGTGCCCGCTAGGTAACCTACAAAGTCTAAGTGCCCGCTAGGTAATCTATATAGTCAAAATGCACGCTCGGGAGCCTACATAATTCAAATGCCCGCTAGGTAACCTAGATAGTCAAGGGCCCGCTAGGTAACCTACATAGTCCTAGTGCCCCCTAGTTAACCTACATTCTGCAAGTGCCCGATAGGGAACCTCCATAGTCCAAGTGCCCTCTGGTTAACCCACATAGTCCAAGGGCCCGCTAGGGAACTTACATAGTCCAAGTGCCCGCTGGGGAACCTACATAGTCCAAGTGCCCGTTAGTTAACCTAGATAGTCCAAGTACCCGCTAGGTAACCTAGATAGTCCAACAGCCCGCTAGGTAACCTACATACTCCAAGAACCCGCTAGGCAACGTAGATAGTTCAAGTGCCAGCTAGGTAACCTAGATAGTCCAAGTGCCCTCTAGGTAACCTACAAAATCTAAGTGCCCGCTAGGTTATCTATATAGTCCAAGTGCCCGCTAGGGAACCTACATAGTCCAAGTGCCCGCTAGGTAACGTAGATAGTCAAAGTGCCCTCTAGTTTCCTAGATCGTCCAAGTGCCCGCTAGTTAACCTACATAGTCCAAGGTCCGCTAGTTAACCTAGATAGTCCAAGTGCTCGCTAGTTAACCTACATAGTACGAGGGCCCGCTAGTTGACCTAGATAGTCCAAGTGCCCGCTAGTTAACCTAGATAGTCCAAGTGCCCGCTAGTTAACCTAAGTAGTCCAAATGTCCGATAGGGATCCTACATAGTCCAAATGCCCGCTAGTTAACCTACAGAGTCCAAGTGCTGTTAGGTAACCTAGATAGCCCAAATGGCCGCTAGGGAACCCACATAGTCCAAGTGCCCGCTCGGGAACTTACATAGTCCAAGGGCACGCTAGGGAACTTACATAGTCCAAGGGTCCACTTGGGAACCTACATAGTCCAAGTGCACGTTAGTTAACCTAGATAGTCCAAGCGCCCGCTAGGTAACCTAGATAGTCCAACAGCTCGGTAGGTAACCTACATACTCCAAGTACCCGCTAGGTAACGTAAATAGTTCAAGTGCCAGCTAGGTAACCTAGATAGTCCAAGCGCCCGCTAGGTAACCTACAAAGTCTAAGTGCCCGCTAGGTAATCTATATAGTCCAAATGCCCGCTAGGGAGCCTACATAATCCAAATGCCCGCTAGGTAACCTAGATAGTCAAGGGCCCGCTAGGTAACCTACATAGTCCTAGTGCCCCCTAGTTAACCTACATTCTCCAAGTGCCCGATAGGGAACCTACATAGTCAAAGTCCCAGCTAGGTAACCTACATAGTCCAAATGTCACCTAGTTAACCCACATAGTCCAAGTGCCCGCTAGGGAACTTACATAGTCCAAGGGCCCGCTAGGGAACCTACATAGTCCAAGTGCCCGTTAGTTAACCTAGATAGTTCAAGTGCCCGCTAGGTAACCTAGATAGTCCAACAGCCCGCTTGGTAACCTACATACTCCAAGAACCCGCTAGGCAATGTAGATAGTTCAAGTGGCCAGCTAGGTAACCTAGATATTCCAAGTGCCTGCTAGGTAACCTACAAAGTCTAAGTGCCCGCTAGGTTATCTACATAGTCCAAATGCCCGCTAGGGAACCCACATAGTCCAAGTGCCCGCTAGGTAACCTAGATAGTCCAAGGGCCCTCTAGTTAAACTAGATCGTCGAAGTGCCCGCTAGTTAACCTACATAGTCCAAGCGCCCGCTAGTTAACCTACATAGCCCAAGGTCCGCTAGTTAACCTAGATAGTCCAAGTGCTTGCTAGTTAACCTACATAGTACAAGGGACCGCTAGTTGACCTAGATAGTCCAAGTGCCCGCTAGTTAACCTAGATAGTCCAAGTGCCCGCTATGTACCCTAGTTGGTCAAAGTGCCCGTTAGGTAACCTAGATAGTCCATGTTCCCGCTAGTTAACTTACATTGTCCAAGTTCCCGCTAGGTAAACTAGATAGTCCAAGTGCCCGTTACCTAACCTAGATAGTCCAAGTGCCCGCTAGGCAACCTACATAGTCCAAGAGCCCGTTCGTTAACCTAGAAGTCCAAGTGCCCGCTAGGTAACCTAGACAGTCCAAGTGCCCGCTAGGTTACCTGCATATTCCAAGTGCCCGTTCGTTAACCTAGATAGTCCAATTGCCCACTAGGTAACCTACATAGTCCAAGTGCCCGCTAGGTAACCTAGATCGTCCAAGTGCCCGCTAGTTTACCTAGATTGTTCAATTGCCCGCTAGTTAACCTACATAGTCCAAGTGCCTGCTAGGTAACCTAGATAGTCCAAGTGCCCGTTCGGTAACCTAGATAGTCCAAGTGCCCTTTAGGGAACCTAGATAGTCCAAGTGCCTGCTAGGGAACCTACATAGACCAATTACCCGCTCTGGAACATACATACTCCAAGTGCCCGTTAGTTAACGAAGATAATCCAAGTGCCCGCTAGTTAACCTAGATAGTCCAAGTGCCCGCTAGTTAACCTATTTAGTCCAAATGCCCGCTAGTAAACGTAGATAGTCCAAGGACCCGCTAGTTAACCTAGATAGTCTAGGTGCCCGCTAGTTAACCTGCATAGTCCAAGAGCCTGCTAGGTAAACTACATAGTCCAAGTGCCCGTTCGTTAACTTACATAGTCCAAGTGCCCGCTAGGGAACGTACATAGTCAAAGTGCTCATTCAGTAACCTAGACAGTCCAATTGCCCGCTAGTTAACCTAGACAGTCCAAGTACCCGATAGGGAACCTACATAGTCCAAGTGACCGCTAGGTAGCCTACATAGTGCAATTGTCCGCTAGTTAACCTACATAGTCAAAGTACCCACTACTTAACCTAGATAGTCCAAGTGTCCGCTAGGTAACCTACATAGTGTAATTGTCCGCTAGTTAACCTACATTGTCCAAGTGCCCGCTAGGTAACCTAGATAGTCCAAGTGCCCGTTCGGTAACCTAGATAGTCCAAGTGCCCTTTAGGGAACCTAGATAGTCCAAGTGCCCGCTAGGGAACCTACATAGACCAATTGCCCGCTCTGGAACATACATAGTCCAAGTGCCCGTTAGTTAACAAAGATAATCCAAGTGCCCGCTAGTTAACCTAGATAGTCCAAGTGCCCGCTAGGTAACCTATATAATCCAAATGCCCGCTAGTAAACCTAGATAGTCCAAGGGCCCGCTAGTTAACCTAGATAGGCTAGGTGCCCGCTAGTTAACCTGCATAGTCCAAGTGCCTGCTAGGTAAACTACATAGTCCAAGTGCCCGTTCGTTAACCTACATAGTCCAAGTGCCCAATAGGTAACGTAGATAGCCCAAGTGCCCGCTAGGGAACGTACATAGTCAAAGTGCTCATTCAGTAACCTAGACAGTCCAATGGCCCGCTAGTTAACTTAGACAGTCCAAGTACCCGATAGGGAACCTACATAGTCCAAGTGCTCGCTAGGCAACCTACATAGTCCAAGTGCCCGTTAGTTAACCTAGATAGTCAAAGTGCCTGCTAGGTAACCTAAATAGTCCAAGTGCCCGCTAGGGAACCTAGATAGTCCAATTGCCCGTTAGCTAACCTAGATAGTCGAAGTGTCCGCTAGTTAACCTACATAGTCCAAGTGCACGTTCGTTAACCTAGATAGTCCAAGTGCCCGCTGGTAACCTACATAGTCCAAGGGCCCGCTAGGTAACCTTGATAGTCCAAGTGCCTTCTAGTTAACCTAAGTAGTCCAAGTGCCCGCTAGGTACCCTACATAGTCCAAGTGCCCACTGGTAACTTAAATAATCCAAATGCCCGCTAGGGAAACTACATAGTCCAAGTGCCCGCTAGGTAACCTACATAGTCCAAGTGCCCACTAGGTAACCTAAATAATCCAAATGCCCGCTAGGGAAACTACATAGTCCAAGTGCCCACTAGGTAACCTAGACAGTCCAAGTGCTCGCTAGGTTACCTACATAGTCCAAGTGCCCGCTGGTAACCTACATAGTCCAAGGGCCCGCTGGTAACCTACATAGTCCAAGTGCCTGCTAGGTAACCTAGATAGTCCAAGTGCCTGATAGCTAACCTAAATAGTCCAAGTGCCCGGTAGGTAACCTACATAGTCCTAGTGCCCCCTAGTTAACCTACATTCTCCAAGTGCCCGATAGGGAACCTACATAGTCCAAGTGCCCGCTAGGTAACCTACATAGTCCAAAAGCCCTCTAGTTAACCCACATAGTCCAAGTGCCCGCTAGGGAACTTACATACTCCAAGTGCCCGCTAGGGAACCTACATAGTCCAAGTGCCCGTTAGTTAACCTAGATAGTCCAAGTGCCCGCTAGGTAACCTAGAGGGTCCAACAGCCCGCTACGTAACCTACATACTCCAAGAACCGGCTAGGCAACGTAGATAGTTCAAATGCCAGCTAGGGAACCTACATAGTCTAAGTGCCCTCTAGTTACCCTAGATCGTCCACGTGCCCCTTGTTAACCTACATAGTCCAAGGGCCCGCTAGTTAACCTACACAGTTCAAGGTCCGCTAGTTAACCTAGATAGTCCAAGTGCTCGCTAGTTAAACTACACATTAAAAAGGCCCGCTTGTTGACCTAGATAGTCCAAGTGCCCGATAATTAACCTAGATAGTCCAAGTGCCCGTTCGTTAAACTAGATAGTCAAGTGCCCGCTAGGTAACCTAGACTGTCCAAGTGCGCGCTAGGGTACCTACATAGTCCAAGTGCCCGTTCGTTAACCTAGATAGTCCAAGTGCCCGCTAGTTAACCTACATAGTCCAAGTGCCCGTTAGGTAACCTAGATAGCCCAAATGCCCGCTAGGGAACCCACATAGTCCAAGTGCCCGCTAGGAAACCTACATAGTCCAAGGGCCGGCTAGGGAACTTACATAGTCCAAGGGCCCATTAGGGAACCTATAGTCCAAGTGCCCGTCAGTTAACCTAGATAGTCCAAGTGCCCGCTAGGTAACCTAGATAGTCCAACAGCCCGGTAGGTAACCTACATACTCCAAGTACCCGCTAGGTAACATAGATAGTTCAAGTGCCAGCTAGGTAACCTAGATAGTCCAAGTGCCCGCTAGGTAACCTACAAAGTCTAAGTGCTCGCTAGGTAATCTATATAGTCAAAATGCATGCTCAGGAGCCTACATAATTCAAATGCCCGCTAGGTAACCTAGGTAATCAAGGGCCCGCTAGGTAACCTACATAGTCCTAGTGCCCCCTAGTTAACCTACATTCTGCAATTGCCCGATAGGGAACCTACATTGTCCAAGTGCCCTGTGGTTAGCCCACATAGTCCAAGGGCCCGCTAGGGAACTTACATAGTCCAAGTGCCCGCTATGGAACCTACATAGTCCAAGTGCCCGTTAGTTAACCTAGATAGTCCAAGTACCCGCTAGGTAACCTAGATAGTCCAACAGCCCGCTAGGTAACCTATATACTCCAAGAACCCGCTAGGCAACGTAGATAGTTCAAGTGTCAGCTAGGTAACCTAGATAGTCCAAGTGCCCGCTAGGGAACCTACATAGTCCAAGTGCCCGCTAGGTAACCTACATAGTCCAAGTGCCGTGAGGTAACCTAGATAGCCCAAATGGCCGCTAGGGAACCCACATAGTCCAAGTGCCCGCTAGGAAACTTACATAGTCCAAGGGCACGCTAGGGAACTTACATAGTCCAAGGGTCCACTTGGGAACCTACATAGTCCAAGTGCACGTTAGCTAACCTAGATAGTCCAAGCGCCCGCTAGGTAACCTAGATAGTCCAACAGCCCGGTAGGTAACCTACATACTCCAAGTACCCTCTAGGTAACGTAAATAGTTCAAGTGCCAGCTAGGTAACCTAGATAGTCCAAGCGCCCGCTAGGTAACCTACAAAGTCTAAGTGCCCGCTAGGTAATCTATGTAGTACAAATGCCCGCTAGGGAGCCTACATAATCCAAATGCCCGCTAGGTAACCTAGATAGTCAAGGGCCCGCTAGGTAACCTACATAGTCCTAGTGCCCCCTAGTTAACCTACATTCTCCAAGTGCCCGATAGGGAACCTACATAGTCCAAGTCCCAGCTAGGTAACCTACATAGTCCAAATGTCCTCTAGTTAACCCACATAGTCCAAGTGCCCGCTAGGGAACTTACATAGTCCAAGGGCCCGCTAGGGAACCTACATAGTCCAAGTGCCCGTTAGTTAACCTAGATAGTTCAAGTGCCCGCTAGGTAACCTAGATAGTCCAACAGCCCGCTTGGTAACCTACATACTCCAACAACCCGCTAGGCAATGTAGATAGTTCAAGTGCCAGCTAGGTAACCTAGATAGTCCAAGTGCCCGCTAGGTAACCTACAAAGTCTAAGTGCCCGCTAGGTTATCTACATAGTAAAAATGCCCGCTAGGGAACCCACATAGTCCAAGTGCCCGCTAGGTAACCTACATAGTCCAAATGCCCGCTAGTTAACCTTCAAAGTCCAAGTGCCGTTAGGTAACCTAGATAGCCCAAATGGCCGCTAGGGAACCCACATAGTCCAAGTGCCCTCTAGTTAACCCACATAGTCCAAGGGCACGCTAGGGAACTTACATAGTCCAAGGGTCTACTTGGGAACCTACATAGTCCAAGTACACGTTAGTTAACCCAGATAGTCCAAGCGCCCGCTAGGTAACCTAGATAGTCCAACAGCCCGGTAGGTAACCTACATACTCCAAGTACCCGCTAGGTAACGTAGATAGTTCAAGTGCCAGCTAGGTAACCTAGATAGTCCAATTGCCCGCTAGGTAACCTAGAAAGTCTAAGTGCCCGCTAGGTAATCTATATAGTCCAAATGCCCGCTAGGGAACCTACATAATCCAAATGCCCGCTAGGTAACCTAGATAGTCAAGGGCCCGCTAGGTAACCTACATAGTCCTAGTGCCCCCTAGTTAACCTACATTCTCCAAGTGCCCGATAGGGAACCTACATAGTCCAAGTCCCAGCTAGGTAACCTACATAGTCCAAATGTCCTCTAGTTAACCCACATAGTCCAAGTGCCCGCTAGAGAACTTACATAGTCCAAGGGCCCGCTAGGGAACCTACATAGTCCAAGTGCCCGTTAGTTAACTTTGATAGTTCAAGTGCCCTCTAGGTAACCTAGATAGTCCAACAGCCCGCTTGGTAACCGACATACTCCAAGAACCTGCTAGGCAAAGTAGATAGTTCAAGTGCCAGCTAGGTAACCTAGATAGTCAAAGTGCCCGCTAGGTAACCTACAAAGTCTAAGTGCCCGCTAGGTTATCTATATAGTCCAAATGCCCGCTAGGGAACCCACATAGTCCAAGTGCCCGCTAGGTAACCTAGATAGTCCAAGTGCCCTCTAGTTAAAATAGATCGTCGAATTGCCCGCTAGTTAACCTACATAGTCCAAGCGCCCGCTAGTTAACCTACATAGCCCAAGGTCCGCTAGTTAACCTAGATAGTCCAAGTGCTCGCTAGTTAACCTACATAGTACAAGGGCCCGCTAGTTGACCTAGATAGTCCACGTGCCCGCTAGTTAACCTAGATAGTCCAAGTGCCCGCTAGGTAACCTAAGTAGTCCAAATGTCCGATAGGGATCCTACATAGTACAAGTCCCCGCTAGTTAACCTAGATAGTCCAAGTGCCCGCTAGGTAACCTAAGTAGTCCAAATGTCCGATAGGGATCCTACATAGTCCAAGTGCCCACAAGGTAACCTACATAGTCCTAGTGCCCGTTCATTAACCTAGATAGTCCAAGTGCCCGCTAGGTAACCTAGACTCTCCAAGTGCCCGCTAGGTTACCTACATAGTCCAAGTGCCCGTTCATTAACCTAGATAGTCCATGTGCCCGCTAGGAAACCTACATAGTCCAAGGGCCCGCTAGGTAACCTTGATAGTCCAAGTGCCTTCTAGTTAACCTACGTAGTCCAAGTGCCCGCTAGGTACCCTACATAGTCCAAGTGCCCACTAGGTAACCTAAATAATCCAAATGCCCGCTAGGGAAACTACATAGTCCAAGTGCCCACTAGGTAACCTAGACAGTCCAAGTGCTCGCTAGGTTACCTACATAGTCCAAGTGCCCGCTGGTAACCTACATAGTCTAAGGGCCCGCTGGTAACCTACATAGTCCAAGTGCCTGCTAGGTAACCTAGATAGTCCAAGTGCCCGTTCGTTAACCTACATAGTCCAAGTGCCCGCTAGGTAACCTAGATAGTCCAAGTGCCCGTTCGGTAACCTAGATAGTCCAAGTGCCCTTTAGGGAACCTAGATATTCCAAGTGCCCGCTCTGGAACCTACATAGACCAATTACTCGCTCTGGAACATACATAGTACAAGTGCCCGTTAGTTAACGAAGATCATCCAAGTGCCCGCTACTTAACCTAGATAGTCCAAATGCCCGCTAGTAAACCTAGATAGTCCAAGGGCCCGCTAGTTAACCTAGATAGGGTAGGTGCCCGCTAGTTAACCTGCATAGTCCAAGTGCCTGCTAGGTAAACTACATAGTCCAAGTGCCCGTTCGTTAACCTACATAGTCCAAGTGCCCGCTAGGTAACGTAGATAGCCCAAGTGCCCGCTAGGGAACGTACATAGTCAAAGTGCTCATTCAGTAACCTAGACAGTCCAATTGCCCGCTAGTTAACCTAGACAGTCCAAGTACCCGATAGGGAACCTACATAGTCCAAGTGCCCGCTAGGTAACTTACATAGTGCAATTGTCCGCTAGTTAACCTACATAGTCAAAGTACCCACTACTTAACCTAGATAGACCAAGTGCCCGCTAGGTAACCTACATAGTGCAAGTGTCCGCTAGTTAACCTACATTGTCCAATTGCCCGCTAGTTAACCTACATAGTCCAAGTGCCCGCTAGGTAACCTAGATAGTCCAAGTGCCCGCTAGGGTACCTACATAGACCAATTACCCGCTCTGGAACATACATAGTCCAAGTGCCCATTAGTTAACAAAGATAATCCAAGTGCCCGCTAGTTAACGTAAATAGTCCAAGTGCCCGCTAGGTAAACTATATAGTCCAAATGCCCGCTAGTAAACCTAGATAGTCCAAGGGCCCGCTAGTTAACCTAGATAGGCTAGGTGCCCGCTAGTTAACCTGCATAGTCCAAGTGCCTGCTAGGTAAACTACATAGTCCAAGTGCCCGTTCGTTAACCTACATAGTCCAAGTGCCCGATAGGTAACGTAGATAGCCCAAGTGCCCGCTAGGGAACGTACATAGTCAAAGTGCTCATTCAGTAACCTAGACAGTCCAATTGCCCGCTAGTTAACCTAGACAGTCCAAGTACCCGATAGGGAACCTACATAGTCCAAGTGCTCGCTAGGCAACCTAAATAGTCCAAGTGTCCGCTAGTTAACCTACATAGTCCAAGTGCCCGTTCGTTAACCTAGATAGTCCAAGTGCCCGCTAGGTAACCTAGACAGTCCAAGTGCTCGCTAGGTTACCCACATAGTCCAAGTGCACGTTCGTTAACCTAGATAGTCCAAGTGCCCGCTGGTAACCTACATAGTCCAAGGGCCCGCTAGGTAACCTTGATAGTCCAAGTGCCTTCTAGTTAACCCACGTAGTCCAAGTGCCCGCTAGGTACCCTACATAGTCCAAGTGCCCACTGGTAACCTAAATAATCCAAATGCCCGCTAGGGAAACTACATAGTCCAAGTGCCCGCTAGGTAACCTACATAGTCCAAGTGCCCACTAGGTAACCTAAATAATCCAAATGCCCGCTAGGGAAACTACATAGTCCAAGTGCCCACTAAGTAACCTAGACAGTCCAAGTGCTCGCTTGGTTACCTACATAGTCCAAGTGCCCGCTGGTAACCTACATAGTCCAAGGGCCCGCTGGTAACCTAGATAGTCCAAGTACCTGCTAGGTAACCTAGATAATCCAAGTGCCTGATAGCTAACCTACATAGTCCAAATGCCCGGAAGGTAACCTACATAGTCCTAGTGCCCCCTAATTAACCTACATACTCCAAGTGCCCGATAGGGAACCTACATAGTCCAAGTGCCCGCTAAGTAACCTACATAGTCCAAATGCCCTCTAGTTAACCCACATAGTCCATGTGCCCCCTAGGGAACTTACATAGTCCAAGTGCCCGCTAGGGAACCTACATAGTCCAAGTGCCCGTTAGTTAACCTAGATAGTCCAAGTGCCCGCTAGGTAACCTAGAGGGTCCAACAGCCCGCTAGGTAACCTACATACTCCAAGAACCTGCTAGGCAACGTAGGTAGTTCAAGTGCCAGCTAGGTAACCTAGATAGTCCAAGTGCCCGCTAGGTAACCTACAAAGTCTAAGTGCCCGCTAGGTTATCTATATAGTCCAAATGCCAGCTAGGGAACCTACATAGTCCAAGTGCCCGCTAGGTAACCTATATAGTCCAAGTGCCCTCTAGTTAACCTAGATCGTCCACGTGCCCGCTTGTTAACCTACATAGTCCAAGGGCCCGCTAGTTAAGCTACACAGTCCAAGGTCCGCTAGTTAACCTAGATAGTCCAAGAGCTCGCTAGTTAACCTACATAGTACAAGGGGCCGCCTGTTGACATAGATAGTCCAAGTGCCCGCTTGTTAACCTAGATAGTCCAAGTGCCCGTTCGTTAAACTAGATAGTCAAATGCCCGCTAGGCAACCTAGACTGTCCAAGTGCCCGCTAGGTTACCTACATAGTCCAAGTGCCCGTTCGTTAACCTAGATAGTCCAAGTGCCCGCTAGGAAACCTACATAGTCCAAGGGCCCGCTAGGTAACCTAGATAGCCCAAGTGCCCGCTAGGTAACCTAGAGTCCAAGTGTTCGCTAGTTATCCTACATAGTCCAAGTGCCTGCTATGTAACCTAGATAGTCAAAGTGCCCATTAGGTAACCAAGATAGTCCAAGTGCCCTCTAGGTAACCTAGATAGTCCAACAGCCCGGTAGGTAACCTACATACTCCATGTACCCGCTAGGTAACATAGATAATTCAAGTGCCAGCTAGGTAACCTAGATAGTCCAAATGCCCGCTAGGTAACCTACAAAGTCTAAGTGCCCGCTAGTTAATCTATATAGTCCAAATGCACGCTAGGGAGCCTACATAATTCAAATGCCCGCTAGGTTACCTAGATAGTCAAGGGCCCGCTATGTAACCTACATAGTCCTAGTGCCCCCTAGTTAACCTACATTCTGCAATTGCCCGATAGGGAACCTACATTGTCCAAATGCCCTCCGGTTAACCCACATAGTCCAAGGGCCCGCTAGGGAACTTACATAGTCCAAGTGCCCGCTAGGGAACCTACATAGTCCAAGTGCCCGTTAGTTAACCTAGATAGTCCAAGTGCCCGCTAGGTAACCTAGATAGTCCAACAGCCCGCTAGGTAACCTATATACTGCAAGAACCCGCTTGCAACGTAGATAGTTCAAGTGCCAGCTAGGTAACCTACAAAGTCTAAGTGCCCGCTAGTTTATCTATATAGTCCAAATGCCCGCTAGGGAACCTACATAGTCCAAGTGTCCGCTAGGTAACCAAGATAGTCCAAGTGCCCTCTAGTTGCCTAGATCGTGCAAGTGCCCGCTTGTTAACCTACATACTTCAAGGGCCCGCTAGTTAACCTACATTGTCCAAGGTCCGCTAGTTAACCTAGATAATCCAAGTGCTCGCTAGTTAACCTACATAGTACAAGAGCCCACTAGTTGACCTAGATACTCCTAGTGCCCGCTAGTTAACCTAGATAGTCCAAGTGCCCGCTAGGTAACCTAAGTAGTCCAAATGTCCGATAGGGATCCTACATAGTCCAAGTGCCCGCTAGTTAACCTACATAATCCAAGTGCCCGTTCGTTAACCTAGATAGTCCAACTGCCCGCTAGGAAACCTAGACTGTCCAAGTGCCCGCTATGTTACCTACATAGTCCAAGTGCCCGTTCGTTAACCTAGATAGTCCAAGTGCCCGCTAGTTAACCTATATACCAAGTGCCCGCTATGTAACCTAGATAGTCCAAGGGCACGCTAGTTAAACTACATAGTCCAAGTGCCCGCTAGGCAACCTAGATAGTCCAAGTGCCCGCTAAGGAACCTACATAGTCCAAGTGCACGCTAGTTAACCTAGATAGTCCTAGTGCCTGCTAGGTAACCTACATATTCCAAGTGCCCGCTAGTTAACATAGGTAGTCCAAGTGCCCGCTAGGGAACGTACATAGTCCAAGTGCCCGCTAGGTAACCTAGATAGTGCAAGTGCCCGCTAGTTAACCTAGATAGTTCAAGTACCCGATAGGTAACCTAGATCGTCCAAGGGCCCCCTAGTTAGCCTACATAGTCCAAGTGCCCGCTAGGTAACCTAGATAGTCCAAGTGCCCGTTCGGTAACCTAGATAGTCCAAGTGACCTTTAGGGAACCTAGATAGTCCAAGGGCCCGCTAGTAAACCTACATAGTCCATGGGCCCGCTAGTTAACCTACATAGTGCAAGTGTCTGCTAGTTAACCTTCATATTCCAAGTGCCCGCTAGTTAACCTACATAATCTAAGTGCCCGTTAGCTAACCTAGATAGTCCAAGGGCCCGCTAGTTCACCTACATACTCCAAGTGCCAGCTAGGTAACCTAGATAGTACAAGTGCCCGCTAGGGAACCTAGATAGTCCAAGTGCCCGCTAGGAAACCTACATAGTCCAAGTGCCCGCTCGGTAACCTAAATAGTCCAAATGCCCGCTAGGGAAACTACATAGTCCAAGTGCCCGCTAGTTAACCTAGATAGTCCAAATGCCTGATAGTAAACCTACATAATCCATGAGTCCGCTAGTTATCCTACATAGTGCAAGGGCCCGCTAGTTAACCTAGATCGTGCAAGTGTCCGCTAGTTAACCTTCATAGTCCACGTGCCCGCTAGTTAACCTATATACCAAGTGCCCGCTACGTAACCTAGATAGTCCAAGGGCACGCTAGTTACCCTACATAGTCCAAGTGCCCACTAGTTAACCTACATAGTGCAAGGTCCCCCTAGGTAACGTAGATAGTCCTAAGGCCCGCTAGGTAACCTACAAGGTCCTAGTGCCCCCTAGTTAACCTACATTCTCCAAGTGCCCGATAGGGAAAATACATAGTCCAAGTGCCTGCTAGGTAACCTACATAGTCCAAATGCCCGCTAGTTAACCTACATAGTCCAAGTTCCCTTTAGGCAACCTAGATAGCCCAAATGCCCGCTAGGGAACCCACATAGTCGCAGTGCCCGCTAGGGAACTTACATAGTCCAAGGGCCCGCTAGGGAACTTACATAGTCCAAGGGCCCGTTAGGGAACCTACATAGTCCAAGTGCCCGTTAGTTAATCTAGATAGTCCAAGTGCCCGCTAGGTAACCTAGATAGTCCATGTGCCCGCTAGGTAACCTACATAGTCTAAGTGCCCGCTAGGTAATTTATATAGTCCAAATGCCCGCTATGGAGCCTACATAATCAAAATGCCCGCTAGGTAACCTAGATAGTCAAGGGCCCACAAGGTAACCTACATAGTCCTAGTGCCCCCTAGTTAACCTACATCCTCCAAGTGCCCGATAGGGAACCTACAGAGTCCACGTGCCAGCTAGGTAATCTACATAGTCCAAATGCCCTCTAGTTAACCCACATAGTCCAAGTGCCCGCTAGGGAACTTACAAAATCCAAGGGCCCGCTAGGGAACCTACATAGTCCAAGTGCCCGTTAGTTAACCTAGATAGTCCAAGTGCCCGCTAGGTAACCTAGATAGTCCAACAGCCCGCTAGGTAACCTACATACTCCAAGAACCCGCTAGGCAACGTAGATAGTTCAAGTGCCAGCTAGGTAACCTAGATATTCCAAGTGCCCGCTAGGTAACCTACACAGTCTAAGTTCCCGCTAGGTTATCTATATAGTCCAAATGCCCGCTAGGGAACCTACATAGTCCAAGTGCCCGCTAGTTAACCTAGATAGTCCAAGTGCCCGCTAGGTAACCTAAGTTGTCCAAATGTCCGATAGGGATCCTACATAGTCCAAGTGCCAGCTAGTTAACCTACATAGTCCAAGTGCCCGTTCGTTAACCTAGATAGTCCAAGTGCCCGCTAGGTATCCTAGACTGTCCAAGTGCCCGCTAGGTTACCTACATAGTCCAAGTGCCCGTTCGTTAACCTAGATAGTCAAGTGCCCGCTAGGAAACCTACATAGCCCAAGGGCCCGCTAGGTAACCTAGATAGCCCAAATGCCACTAGGTAACCTAGAGTCCAAGTGTTCGCTAGTTATCCTACATAGTCCAATTGCCCGCTATGTAACCTACATAGTCAAAGTACCCGTTAGGTAACCTAGATAGTCCAAGTGCCCGCTAGGTAACCTACATAGTCCAAGTGCCCGCTATGTAACCTATATACTCCAAGTGCCCGCTATGTAACCTAGATATTCCAAGGACCCGCTAGTTAACTTACATATTCCAATGGCTCACTTGTTAACTTTGATAGTCCAGCTGCCGCTAGTTAACCTAGATCGTCCAAGTGCCCGCTAGTTAACCTAGATTGTTCAAGTGCCTGCTAGTTAACTTACATAGTCCAAGTGCCTGCTAGGTAACCTACATAGTCCAAGTGCCCACAAGTTAACCTACATAGTCCAAGGTCCCCCTAGGTAACCTAGATAGTCCTAAGGCCCGCTAGGTAACCTACATGGTCCTAGTGCCCCCTAGTTAACCTACATTCTCCACGTGCCCGATAGGGAACCTACATAGTCGGTATGCCTGCTAGGTAACCTACATAGTCCAAAATGCCCGCTAGTTAACCTACATAGTCCAAGAGCCCGTTAGGTAACCTAGATAGCCCAAATCCCCGCTAGGGAACTCACATAGTCCAAGTGCCCGCTAGGGAACTTACATAGTCCAAGGGCCCGCTAGGGAACTTACGTTGTCCAAGGGCCCGTTAGGGAACCTACATAGTCCAAGTGCGCGTTAGTTAACCTAGATAGTCCAAGTGCCCGCTAGGTAACCTAGATAGTCCAACAGCCCGGTAGGTAACCTACATACTCCAAGTTCCCGCTAGGTAACATAGATAGCTCAAGTGCCAGCTAGGTAACCTAGATTGTCCAAGTGCCCGCTAGGTAACCTACAAAGTCTAAGTGCACGCTAGGTAATCTATATAGTCCAAATGCCCGCTAGGGAGTCTACATAATCCAAATGCCCACTAGGTAACCTAGATAGTCAAGGGCCCGATAGGTAACCTACATAGTCCTAGTGCCCCCTAGTTAACCTACATTCTCCAACTGCCCGATAGGGAAGCTACATAGTCCAAGTGCCAGCTAGGTAACCTACATAGTCCAAATGCCCTCTAGTTAACCCACATAGTCCAAGTGCCCGCTAGGGAACTTACAAAATCCAAGGGCCCGCTAGGGAACCTACATAGTCCAAGTGCCCGTTAGTTAACCTAGATAGTCCAAGTGCCCGCTAGGTAACCTAGATAGTCCAACAGCCCGCTAGGTAACCTACATACTCCAAGAACCCGCTAGGCAACGTAGATAGTTCAAGTGCCAGCTAGGTAAACTAGATAGTCCAAGTGCCCGCTAGCTTACCTACAAAGTCTAAGTGCCCACTAGGTTATCTATATAGTCCAAATGCCCGCTAGGGAAGCTACATAGTCTAAGTGCCCGCTAGGTAACCTAGATAGTCCAAGTGCCCGCTAGGTAACCTAACTAGTCCAAAAGTCCGATAGGGATCCTACATAGTCCAAGTGCCCGCTAGTTAACCTACATAGTCCAAGTGCCCGTTCGTTTAACTAGATAGTCCAAGTGCCCGCTAGGTAACCTAGACTGTCCAAGTGCCCACTAGGTTACCTACATAGTCCAAGTGCCCGTTCGTTAACCTAGATAGTCAAAGTGCCCGCTAGGAAACCTACATAGTCCAAGGGCCCGCTAGGTAACCTAGATAGCCCAAGTGCCTGCTAGGTAACCTAGAGTAAAAGTGTTCGCTAGTTATCCTACATAGTTCAAGTGCCCGCTATGTAACCTAGATAGTCAAAGTGCCCGCTAGGTAACCTAGATAGTCCAACAGCCCGGTAGGTAACCTACATACTCCAAATACCAGCTAGGTAACATAGATAGTTCAAGTGCCAGCTAGGTAACCTAGATAGTCCAAGTGCCCGCTAGGTAACCTACAAAGTCTAAGTGCCCGCTAGGTAATCTATATAGTCCAAATGCACGCTAGGGAACCTACATAATTCAAATGCCCGCTAGGTAACCTAGATAGTCAAGGGCCCGCTAAGTAACCTACATAGTCCTAGTGCCCCCTAGTTAACCTACATTCTCCAAGTGCCCGATAAGGAACCTACATAGTCCAAGTGCCCTCTGATTAACCCACATAGTCCAAGGGCCCGCTAGGGAACTTACATAATCCAAATGCCCGCTAGGGAACCTACATAGTCCAAGTGCCCGTTAGTTAACCTAGATAGTCCAAGTGCCCGCTAGGTAACCTAGATAGTCCAACAGCCCGCTAGGTAACCTACATACTCCAAGAACCCGCTAGGCAACGTAGATTGTTCAAGTGCCAGCTAGGTAACCTACAAAGTCTAAGTGCCCGCTAGGTTATCTATATAGTCCAAATGCTCACTAGGGAACATACATAGTCCAAGTGCCCGTTCGTTAACCTAGATAGTCCAAGTGCCCTCTAGTTTCCTAGATCGTCCAAGTGCCCGCTAGTTAACCTACATAGTCCAAGGGCCCGCTAGTTAACCTACATAGTCCAAGGTCCGCTAGTTAACCTAGATAGTCTAAGGGCTCGCTAGTTAACCTACATAGTACAAGGGCCCGCTAGTTGACTTAGATAGTCCAAGTGCCCGTTCGTTAACCTAGATAGTCCAAGTGCCAGCTAGGAATCCTACATAGTCCAAGTGCCCGCTAGTTAACCTAGATAGTCCAAGTGCCCGTTACCTAACCTAGATAGTCCAAGTATCCGCTAGGCAACCTACATAGTCCAAGAGCCCGTTCGTTAACCTAGAAGTCCAAGTGCCCGCTAGGTAACCTAGACAGTCCAAGTGCCCGCTAGGTTACCTGCATATTCCAAGTGCCCGTTCGTTAACCTAGATAGTCCAAGTGCCCACTAGGTTACCTACATAGTCCAAGTGCCCGCTATGTAACCTATATAGTACAAGTGCCCGCTAGGTAACCTAGATAGTCCAAGGAATCGCTAGTTAACCTACATAGTCCAAGGGCTCACTTGTTAACTTTGATAGTCCAGCTGCCTGCTAGTTAACCTAGATCGTCCAAGTGCCCGCTAGTTAACCTAGATTGTCCAAGTGCCTGCTAGTTAACCTACATAGTCCAAGGGCCCACTAGTTAACCTAGACAGTCCAAGTGTCCTCTAGTTAACCTACATAGTCCAAGTGCCTGCTAGTTAACCTATATACCAAGTGCCCACTACGTAACCTAGATATTCCAAGGGCACGCTAGTTAACCTACATAGTCCAAGTGCCCGCTAGGCAACCTAGATAGTCCAAGTGCCCGCTAAGGAACCTACATAGTCCAAGTGCCCGCTAGGAAACCTACATAGTCCAAGGGCCCGCTAGGTAACCTAGATAGCCCAAGTGCCTGCTAGGTAACCTAGAGTAAAAGTGTTCGCTAGTTATCCTACATAGTCCAAGTGCCCGCTATGTAACCTAGATAGTCAAAGTGCCCACTAGGTAACCTAGATAGTCCAACAGCCCGGTAGGTAACCTACATACTCCAAATACCCGCTAGGTAACATAGATAGTTCAAGTGCCAGCTAGGTAACCTAGATAGTCCAAGTGCCCGCTAGGTAACCTACAAAGTCTAAGTGCCCGCTAGGTAATCTATATAGTCCAAATGCACGCTAGGGAGCCTACATAATTCAAATGCCCGCTAGGTAACCTAGATAGTCAAGGGCCCGCTAAGTAACCTACATAGTCCTAGTGCCCCCTAGTTAACCTACATTCTCCAAGTGCCCGATAAGGAACCTACATAGTCCAAGTGCCCTCTGATTAACCCACATAGTCCAAGTGCCCGCTAGGGAACCTACATAGTCCAAGTGCCCGTTAGTTAACCTAGATAGTCCAAGTGCCCGCTAGGTAACCTAGATGGTCCAACAGCCCGCTAGGTAACCTACATACTCCAAGAACACGCTAGGCAACGGAGATATTTCAAGTGCCAGCTAGGTAACCTACAAAGTCTAAGTGCCCGCTAGGTTATCTATATAGTCCAAATGCTCACTAGGGAACATACATAGTCCAAGTGCCCGTTCGTTAACCTAGATAGTCCAAGTGCCCTCTAGTTTCCTAGATCGTCCAAGTGCCCGCTAGTTAACCTACATCGTCCAAGGGCCCGCTAGTTAACCTACATAGTCCAAGGTCCGCTAGTTAACCTAGATAGTCTAAGTGCTCGCTAGTTAACCTACATAGTACAATGGCCCGCTAGTTGACTTAGATAGTCCAAGTGCCCGTTCGTTAACCTAGATAGTCCAAGTGCCAGCTAGGAAACCTACATAGTCCAAGTGCCCGCTAGTTAACCTAGATAGACCAAGTGCCCGCTAGGTATCTTACATTGTCCAATTTCCGCTAGGTAACCAAGATAGTCCAAGTGCCCGTAACCTAACCTAGATAGTCCAAGTATCCGCTAGGCAACCTACATAGTCCAAGTGCCCGCTAGTTAACCTAGATAGACCAAGTGCCCGCTAGGTAACTTACATTGTCCAATTTCCGCTAGGTAACCAAGATAGTCCAAGTGCCCGTAACCTAACCTAGATAGTCCAAGTACCCGCTAGGCAACCTACATAGTCCAAGAGCCCGTTTTAACCTAGAAGTCCAAGTGCCCGCTAGGTAACCTAGACAGTCCAAGTGCCTGCTAGTTAACCTACATAGTCCAAGGGCCCACTAGTTAACCTAGACAGTCCAAGTGTCCTCTAGTTAACTTACATAGTCCAAGTGCCCGCTAGTTAACCTATATACCAAGTGCCCACTAGGTAACCTAGATATTCCAAGGGCACGCTAGTTAACCTACATAGTCCAAGTGCCCGCTAGGCAACCTAGATAGTCCAAGTGCCCGCTAAGGAACCTACATAGTCCAAGTGCACGCTAGATAACCTAGATAGTCCAAGTGCCCGCTAGTTAACCTAGATAGTCCAAGTGCCTGCTAGGTAACCTACATATTCCAAGTGCCCGCTAGTTAACATAGATAGTCCAAATGCCCGCTAGGGAACGTACATAGTCCAAGTGCCCGCTAGGTAACCTAGATAGTGCAAGTGCCCGCTAGTTAACCTAGATAGTTCAAGTACCCGATAGGTAACCTAGATCGTCCAAAGGACCCCTAGTTAGCCTACATAGTCCAACTTCGCGCTAGGTAACGTAGATAGTCCAAATGCCCGCTAGGGAAACTACATAGTCCAAGTTCCTCATAGTAAACCTACATAATCCATGAGCCCGCTTGTTAACCTACATAGTGCAAGGGCCTGCTAGTTAACCCAGATGGTGCAAGTGTCCGCGAGTTAACCTACATAGTCCCGTGCCCGCTAGTTAACCTATATACCAAGTGTCCGCTACGTAACCTAGATAGTCCAAGGGCACGCTAGTTACCGTACATAGTTCTAGTGCCCGCTAGGTAACCTAGATAGTCCAAGTGCCCACTAGTTAACCTACATAGTCGAAGGTCCCCCTAGGTAACCTAGATAGTCCTAAGGCCCGCTAGGTAACCTACATGGTCCTAGTGGCCCCTAGTTAACCTACATTCTCCAAGTGCCCGATAGGGAACCTACATAGTCCAAGTGCCTGCTAGGTAACCTACATAGTCCAAATGCCCGCTAGTTAACCTACATAGTCCAAGAGCCCGTTAGGTAATCTAGATAACCCAAATGCCCGCTAGGGAACCCACATAGTCCAAGTGCCCACTAGGGAACTTACATAGTCTAAGGGCCCGCTAGGGAACTTACATAGTCCAAGGGCCCGTTAGGGAAACTACATAGTCCATGTGCCCGTTAGTTAATCTAGATAGTCCAAGTGCCCATAGGTAACCTAGATAGTCCAAGTGCCCGCTAGGTAACCTACAAAGGCTAAGTTCCCGCTATGTTATCTATATAGTCCAAATGCCCGCTAGGGAACCTACATAGTCCAAGTGCCCGCTAGTTAACCTTGATAGTCCAAGTGCTCGCTAGTTAACCTACATAGTACAAGGGCCATCTAGTTGACCTAGATAGTCCAAGTGCCCGCTAGGTAACCTAAGCAGTCCAAATGTACGATAGGGATCCTACATAGTCCAAGTGCCCGCTAGGTAACTTACATAGTCCAAGTGCCCGTTCATTAACCTAGATAGTCCAAGTGCCCGCTAGGTAACCTAGACTGTCCAAGTGCCCGCTAGGTTACCTACATAGTCCAAGTGCCCGTTCGTTAACCTAGATAGTCCAAGTGCCCGCTAGGAAACCTACATAGTCCAAGGGCCCGCTAGGTAACCTAGATAGCCCAAGTGCCCGCTAGGTAACCTAGAGTCCAAGTGTTCGGTAGTTATCCTACATAGTCCAAGTGCCCACTATGTAGCCTAGATAGTCAAAGTGCCGTTAGGTAACCTAGATAGTCCAAGTGCCCGCTAGGTAACCTACATAGTCAAACAGCCCGGTAGGTAACCTACATACTCCAAGTACCCACTAGGTAACATAGATAATTCAAGTGCCAGCTAGGTAACCTAGATAGTCCAAGTGCCCGCTAGGTAACCTACATATTCCAAGTGCCCGCTAGTTAACATAGATAGTCCAAGTGCCCGCTAGGGAACGTACATAGTCCAAGTGCCCGCTAGGTAACCTAGATAGTGCAAGTGCCCGCTAGTTAACCTAGATAGTTCAAGTACCCGATAGGTAACCTAGATCGTCCAAAGGCCCCCTAGTTAGCCTACATAGTCCAACTTCGCGCTAGGTAACGTAGATAGTCCAAGTGCCCGTTCGGTAACCTAGATAGTCCAAGTGACCTTTAGGGAACCTAGATAGTCCAAGGGCCCGCTAGTAAACCTACATAGTCCATGGGCCCGCTAGTTAACCTACATAGTGCAAGTGTCCGCTAGTTAACCTACATATTCCAAGTGCCCGCTAGTTAACCTACATAATCTAAGTGCCCGTTAGCTAACCTAGATAGTCCAAGGGCCCGCTAGTTGACCTACATACTCCAAGTGCCAGCTAGGTAACCTAGATAGTACAAGTGCCCGCTAGGGAACCTAGATAGTCCAAGTGCCTGTTAGCTAACCTAGGTAGTGAAAGTGGCGGCTAGGTAACCTACATAGTCCAAGTGCCTGTTCGTTAACCTAGATAATCCAAGTGCCTGCTAGGTAACCTAGACAGTCCAAGTGCCCGCTAGTTAACCTACATAGTCCATGTGCCCGATAGGGAATCTACATAATCCAAGTGCCCGCTAGGCAATCTATATAGTCCAAGTGCCCATTAGTTAACCTAGATAGTCAAAGTGCCTGCTAGGTAACCTAGATAGTCCCAAGTGCCCGCTAGGAAACCTACATAGTCCAAGTGCCCGCTAGGTAACCTAAATAGTCCAAATGTCCGCTAGGGAAACTACATAGTCCAAGTGCCTGATAGTAAACCTACATAATCCATGAACCCGCTTGTTAACCTACATAGTGCAAGGGCCTGCTAGTTAACCCAGATGGTGCAAGTGTCCGCTAGTTATCCTACATAGTCCCGTGCCCGCTAGTTAACCTATATACCAAGTGTCCGCTACGTAACCTAGATAGTCCAAGGGCACGCTAGTTACCGTACATAGTTCAAGTGCCCGCTAGGTAACCTAGATAGTCCAAGTGCCCACTAGTTAACCTACATAGTCGAAGGTCCCCCTAGGTAACCTAGATAGTCCTAAGGCCCGCTAGGTAACCTACATGGTCCTAGTGGCCCCTAGTTAACCTACATTCTCCAAGTGCCCGATAGGGAACCTACATAGTCCAAGTGCCTGCTAGGTAACCTACATAGTCCAAATGCCCGCTAGTTAACCTACATAGTCCAAGAGCCCGTTAGGTAATCTAGATAGCCCAAATGCCCGCTAGGGAACCCACATAGTCCAAGTGCCCACTAGGGAACTTACATAGTCTAAGGGCCCGCTAGGGAACTTACATAGTCCAAGGGCCCGTTAGGGAAACTACATAGTCCATGTGCCCGTTAGTTAATCTAGATAGTCCAAGTGCCCACTAGGTAACCTAGATAGTCCAAGTGCCCGCTAGGTAACCTACAAAGGCTAAGTTCCCGCTATGTTATCTATATAGTCCAAATGCCCGCTAGGGAACCTACATAGTCCAAGTGCCCGCTAGTTAACCTTGATAGTCCAAGTGCTCGCTAGTTAACCTACATAGTACAAGGGCCCGCTAGTTGACCTAGATAGTCCAAGTGCCCGCTAGGTAACCTAAGCAGTCCAAATGTCCGATAGGGATCCTACATAGTCCAAGTGCCCGCTAGTTAACTTACATAGTCCAAGTGCCCGTTCATTAACCTAGATAGTCCAAGTGCCCGCTAGATAACCTAGACTGTCCATGTGCCCGCTAGGTTACCTACATAGTCCAAGTGCCCGTTCGTTAACCTAGATAGTCCAAGTGCCCGCTAGGAAACCTACATAGTCCAAGGGCACGCTAGGTAACCTAGATAGACCAAGTGCCCGCTAGGTAACCTAGAGTCCAAGTGTTCGGTAGTTATCCTACATAGTCCAAGTGCCCACTATGTAGCCTAGATAGTCAAAGTGCCGTTAGGTAACCTAGATAGTCCAAGTGCCCGCTAGGTAACCTACATAGTCAAACAGTCCGGTAGGTAACCTACATACTCCAAGTACCCGCTAGGTAACATAGATAATTCAAGTGCCAGCTAGGTAACCTAGATAATCCAAGTGCCCGCTAGGTAACCTACAAAGTCTAAGTGCCCGCTAGGTAATCTATATAGTCCAAATGCACGCTAGGGAGCCTACATAATACAAATGCCCACTAGGTAACCTAGATAGTCAAGGGTCCGCTTGGTAACCTACATAGTCCTAGTGCCCCCTAGTTAACCTACATTCTCCAAGTGCCCGATAAGGAACCTACATAGTCAAAGTGCCCTCTGGTTAACCCACATAGTCCAAGTGCCCGCTAGGGAACTTACATAGTCCAAGGGCCTGCTAGGGAACCTACATAGTCCAAGTGCCCGTTAGTTAACCTAGATAGTCCAAGTGCCCGCTAGGTAACCTAGATAGTCCAACAGCCCGCTAGGTAACCTACATACTCCAAGAACCCGCTAGGCAACGTAGATAGTTCAAGTGCCAGCTAGGTAACCTAGATAGTCCAAGTGCCCGCTAGGTAACCTACAAAGTCTAAGTGCCCGCTAGGTTATCTATATATTCCAAATGCCCGCTAGGGAACCTACATAGTCGAAGTGCCCGCTAGGTAACCTAGATAGTCCAAGTGCCCACTAGTTAACCTAGATCGTCCAAGTGCCCGCTAGTTAACCTACATAGTCCTAGGGCCCGCTAGTTAACCTACATAGTCCAAGGTCCGCTAGTTAAACTAGATAGTCAAAGTGCTCGCTAGTTAACCTACATAGTACAAGGGCCTGCTAGTTGACCTAGATAGTCCAAGTGCCTGCTAGTTAACCTAGATAGTCCATGTGCCCGCTACGTAACCTAAGTAGTCCAAATGTCCGATAGGGATCCTACATAGTCCAAGTGCCCGCTAGGTAACCTATATAGTCCAAGTGCCGTTCGTTAACCTAGATAGTCCAAGTGCCCGCTAGGTAACCTAGACTGTCCAAGTGCCCGCTAGTTTACCTACATAGTCCAAGTGCCTGTTCGTTAACCTAGATAGTCCAAGTGCCCGCTAGGAAACCTACATAGTCCAAGGGCCCTCTAGGTAACCTAGATAGTCCAAGTGCCCGCTAGGTAAACTAGAGTCCAAGTGTTCGCTAGTTATCCTACATGGTCCAAGTGCCGCTATGTAACATAGATAGTCAAAGTGCCCATTAGGTAACATAGATGGTCCTAGTGCCCGCTAGGTAACTTACATTGTCCAAGTTCCCGCTAGGTAACCTAGATAGTCCACGTACCCGTTACCTAACCTACATAGTCCAAGTGCCCGTTCGTTAACCTAGATAGGCCAAGTTCCCGCTAGGTAACCTAGACTGTCCAAGTGCCCCCTAGGTTACCTACATAGTCCAAGTGCCCGTTTGTTAACCTAGATACTCCAAGTGCCCGCTAGGTAACCTAGTTAGTCCAAGGGCCCGCTAGTTAACCTACATAATCCAAGGTCTCACTTGTTAACTTTGATTGTCCAAGTGCCCGCTTGTTAACCTAGATCGTCCAAGTGCCGCTAGTTAACCTAGATTGTCCAAGTGCCTGCTAGTTAACCTACATAGTCCAAGGGCCCACTAGTTAACCTAGATAGTTCAAGTGTCCTCTAGTTAACCTACATAGTCCAAGTGCCCGCTAGTTAACCTATGTACCAAGTGCCCGCTAGGAAACCTAGATAGTCCAAGTGCATGCTAGTTAACCTACATAGTCCAAGTACCCGCTAGGCAACCTAGATAGTACAAGTGCCCGCTAAGGAACCTACATAATCCAAGTGCACGCTAGTCAACCTAGATAGTCAAAGTGCCTGTTCGTTAACCTAGATAGTCCAAGTGCCCGCTAGGTAACCTAGACTGTCCAAGTGCCCACTAGGTTACCTACATAGTCCAAGTGCCCGTTCGTTAACCTAGATAGTCCAAGTGCCCGCTAGGAAACCTACATTGTCCAAGGGCCTACTAGGCAACCTAGATAGTCCAAGTGCCCGTTCGTTAACCTAGATAGTCCAAGTGCCCGCTAGGAAACCTACATTGTCCAAGGGCCTACTAGGCAACCTAGATAGTCCAAGTGCCCGCTAGGTAACCTAGAGTCCAAGTGCTCGCTAGTTAACCTACATAGTCCAAGTGCCCACTATGTAACCTAGATAGTCAAAGTGCCTGTTAGGTAACCTAGATAGTCCAAGGGCCCGCTAGGTAACTTACATTGTCCAAGTTCCCGCTAGGTAACCAAGATAGTCCAAGTGCCCGTTACCTAACCTAGATAGTCCAAGTGCCCGCTAGGCAACCTACATAGTCCAAGAGCCCGTTCGTTAACCTAGAAGTCCAAGTGCCCACTAGGTAACCTAGACAGTCCAAGTGCCCGCTAGGTTACCTGCATATTCCCAGTGCCCGTTCGTTAACCTAGATAGTCCAAGTGCTCACTAGGTAACCTACATAGTCCAAGTGCCCGCTATGTAACCTATATAGTCCAAGTGCCTGCTAGGTCACCTAGATAGTCCAAGACCCGCTAGTTAACCTACATAGTCCAAGGGCTCACTTGTTAACTTTGATAGTCCAGCTGCCCGCTAGTTAACCTAGATCGTCCAAGTGCCCGCTAGTTAACCTAGATTGTCCAAGTGCCTGCTAGTTAACCTACATAGTCCAAGGGCCCACTAATTAACCTAGATAGTCCAAGTGTCCTCTTCTTAACCTACATAGACCAAGGGCCCGCTAGGTAAGCTAGATAGTCCAAGGGCCCGCTAGTTAACCTACATAGTCCAAGTGTCCTCTAGTTAACCTACATAGTCCTAGTGCCCGCTAGTTAACCTATATACCAAGTGCCTGCTATGTAACCTAGATAGTCCAAGGGCACGCTAGTGACCCTACATAGTCCAAGTGCCCGCTAGGCAACCTAGATAGTCCAAGTGCCCGCTAAGGAACCTACATAGTCCAAGTGCACGCTAGTTACCCTAGATAGTCCAAGGGCCCGCTAGTTAACCTAGATAGTCCAAGTGCCTGCTAGGAAACCTACATATTCCAAGTGCCCGCTAGTTAACAGAGATAGTCCAAATGCCCGCTAGGGAAAGTACATAGTCCATTGCCCGCTAGGTAACCTATATAGTGCAAGTGCCCGCTCGTTAACCTAGATAGTTCAAGTACCCGCTACGTAACCTAGATCGTCCAAGGGCCCCCTAGTTAGCCTAAATAATCCAAGTTTCCGCTAGGTAACCTAGATAGTCCAAGTGCTCGTTCGGTAACCTAGATAGTCCAAGTGACCTTTAGGTCACCTAGATCGTCTAAGTGCCCGCTAGTTAACCTAGATTGTCCAAGTGCCTGCTAGTTAACCTACATAGTCCAAGGGCCCACTAGTTAACCTAGACAGTCCAAGTGTCCTCTAGTTAACCTACATAGTTCAAGTGCCCGCTAGTTAACCTATATACCAAGTGCCCGCTACGTAACCTAGATATTCCAAGGGCACGCTAGTTAACCTACATAGTCCAAGTGCCCGCTAGGCAACCTAGATAGTCCAAGTGCCTGCGAAGGAACCTACATAGTCCAAGTGCCCGCTAGTTAACCTAGATAGTCCAAGTGCCTGCTAGGTAACCTACAAATTCCAAGTGCCCGCTAGTTAACATAGATAGTCCAAGTGCCCGCTAGGGAACGTACATAGTCCAAGTGCCCGCTAGGTAACCTAGATAGTGCAAGTGCCCGCTAGTTAACCTAGATAGTTCAAGTACTCGATAGGTAACCTAGATCGTCCAATGGCCCCCTAGTTAGCCTACATAGTCCAAGTGCCCTCTTGGTAACCTAGATAGTCCAAGTGCCCGTTCGGTAACCTAGATAGTCCAAGTGACCTTTAGGGAACCTAGATAGTCCAAGGGCCCGCTAGTAAACCTACATAGTCCATGGGCCCGCTAGTTAAACTACATAGTGCAAGTGTCCGCTAGTTAACCTACATATTCCAAGTGCCCGCTAGTTAACCTACATAATCTAAGTGCCCGTTAGCTAACCTAGATAGCCCAAGGGCCCGCTAGTTGACCTACATACTCCAAGTGCCAGCTAGGTAACCTAGATAGTACAAGTGCCCGCTAGGGAACCTAGATAGTCGAAGTGCCTGTTAGCTAACCAAGGTAGTGAAAGTGGCGGCTAGGTAACCTACATAGTCCAAGTGCCTGTTCGTTAACCTAGATAATCCAAGTGCCTGCTAGGTAACCTAGACAGTCCAAGTGCCCGCTAGTTAACCTACATAGTCCAAGTGCCCGATAGGGAATCTACATAATCCAAGTGCCCACTAGGCAATCTATATAGTCCAAGTGCCCATTAGTTAACCTAGATAGTCAAAGTGCCTGCTAGGTAACCTAGATAGTCCAAGTGCCCGCTAGGAAACCTACATAGTTCAAGTGCCCGCTAGGTAACCTAAATAGTCCAAATGCCCGCTAGGGAAACTACATAGTCCAAGTGCCTGATAGTAAACCTACATAATCCTTGAGCCCGCTTGTTAACCTACATAGTGCAAGGGCCCGCTAGTTAACCTAGATGGTGCAAGTGTCCGCTAGTTAACCTACATAGTCCACGTGCCCGCTAGTTAACCTATATACCAAGTGTCCGCTACGTAACCTAGAGAGTCCAAGGGCACGCTAGTTACCGTACATAGTTCAAGTGCCCGCTAGGTAACCTAGATAGTCCAAGTGCCCACTAGTTAACTTACATACTCCAACGTCCCCCTAGGTAACCTAGATAGTCCTAAGGCCCGGTAGGTAACCTACATAGTCCTAGTGGCCCCTAGTTAACCTACATTCTCCAAGTGCCCGATAGGGAACCTACATAGTCCAAGTGCCTGCTAGGTAACCTACATAGTCCAAATGCCCGCTAGTTAACCTACATAGTCCAAGAGCCCGTTAGGTAACCTAGATAGCCCAAATGCCCGCTAGGGAACCCACATAGTCCAAGTGCCCACCAGGGAACTTACATTGTCTAAGGGCCCGCTAGGGAACTTACATAGTCCAAGGGCCCGTTAGGGAACCTACATAGTCCATGTGCCCGTTAGTTAATCTAGATAGTCCAAGTGCCCACTAGGTAACCTAGATAGTCCAAGTGCCCGCTAGGTAACCTACAAAGGCTAAGTTCCCGCTAGGTTATCTATATAGTCCAAATGCCCGCTAGGGAACCTACATAGTCCAAGTGCCCGCTAGTTAACCTTGATAGTCCAAGTGCTTGCTAGTTAACCTACATAGTACAACGGCCCGCTAGTTGACCTAGATAGTCCAAGTGCCCGCTAGGTAACCTAAGCAGTCCAAATGTCCGATAGGGATCCTACATAGTCCAAGTGCCCGCTAGTTAACCTACATAGTCCAAGTGCCCGTTCATTAACCTAGATAGTCCAAGTGCCTGCTAGGTAACCTAGACTGTCCAAGTGCCCGCTAGGTTACCTACATAGTCCAAGTGCCCGTTCGTTAACCTAGATAGTCCAAGTGCCCGCTAGGAAACCTACATAGTCGAAGGGCCCCCTAGGTAACCTAGATAGACCAAGTGCCCGCTAGGTAACCTAGAGTCCAAGTGTTCGGTAGTTATCCTACATAGTCCAAGTGCCCACTATGTAACCTAGATAGTCAAAGTGCCGTTAGGTAACCTAGATAGTCCAAGTGCCCGCTAGGTAACCTACATAGTCAAACAGCCCGGTAGGTAATCTATATAGTCCAAATGCACGCTAGGGAGCCTACATAATCCAAATGCCCGCTAGGTAACCTACATAGTCCTAGTGCCCCCTAGTTAACCTACATTCTCCAAGTGCCCGATAGGGAACCTACATAGTCAAAGTGCCCTCTGGTTAACCCATATAGTCCAAGTGCCCGCTAGGGAACTTACATAGTCCAAGGGCCTGCTAGGGAACCTACATAGTCCAAGTGCCCGTTAGTTAACCTAGATAGTCCAAGTGCCCGCTAGGTTACCTAGATAGTCCAACAGCCCGCTAGGTAACCTACATACTCCAAGAACCCGCTAGGCAACGTAGATAGTTCAAGTGCCAGCTAGGTAACCTAGATAGTCCAAGTGCCCGCTAGGTAACCTACAAAGTCTAAGTGCCCGCTAGGTTATCTATATAGTCCAAATGCCCGCTAGGGAACCTACATAGTCGAAGTGCCCGCTAGGTAACCTAGAGAGTCCAAGTGCCCGCTAGTTAACCTACATAGTCCTAGGGCCCGCTAGTTAACCTACATAGTCCAAGGTCCGCTAGTTAAACTAGATAGGCAAAGTGCTCGCTAGTTAACCTACATAGTACAAGGGCCCGCTAGTTGACCTAGATAGTCCAAGTACCCGCTAGTTAACCTAGATAGTCCATGTGCCCTCAAGATAACGTAAGTAGTCCAAATGTCTGATAGGGATCCTACATAGTCCAAGTGCCCGCTAGGTAATCTACATAGTCCAAGTGCCCGTTCGTTAACCTAGATAGTCCAAGTGCCCGCTAGGTAACTTAGACTGTCCCAGTGCCCGCTAGTTTACCTACATAATCCAAGTGCCCGTTCGTTAACCTAGATAGTCCAAGTGCCCACTAGGAAACCTACATAGTCCAAGAGCCCGCTAGGTAACCTAGATAGTCCAAGTCCCCGCTAGGTAACCTAGAGTCCAAGTAACCGTTACCTAACCTACATTGTCCAAGTGCCCGTTCGTTAACCTAGATAGGCCAAGTGCACGCTAGGTAACCTAGACTGTCCAAGTGCCCCCTAGTTTACCTACATAGTCCAAGTGCCCGTTCGTTAACCTAGAAGTCCAAGTGCCTGCTAGGTAACCTAGACAGTCCAAGTGCCCGCTAGGTTACTGCATATTCCACGTGCCCGTTCGTTAACCTAGATACTCCAAGTGCCCGCTAGTTAACCTAGATTGTCCAAGTGCCTGCTAGTTAACCTACATAGTCCAAGGGCCCACTAGTTAACCTAGATAGTCCAAGTGTCCTCTAGTTAACCTACATAGTCCAAGTGCCCGCTAGTTAACCTATATACCAAGTGCCCGCTACGAAACCTAGGTAGTCCAAGTGTACGCTAGTTAACCTACATAATCCAAGTGCCCGCTAGGCAACCTAGATAGTACAAGTGCCCGCTAAGGAACCTACATAATCCAAGTGCACGCTAGTTAACCTAGATAGTCAAAGTGCCTGTTCGTTAACCTAGATAGTCCAAGTGCCCGCTAGGTAACCTAGACTGTCCAAGTGCCCACTAGGTTACCTACATAGTCCAAGTGCCCGTTCGTTAACCTAGATAGTCCAAGTGCCCGCTAGGAAACCTACATTGTCCACGGGCCTGCTAGGCAACCTAGATAGTCCAAGTGCCCGCAAGGTAACCTAGAGTCCAAGTGCTCGCTAGTTAACCTACATAGTCCAAGTGCCCACTATATAACCTAGATAGTCAAAGTGCCTGTTAGGTAACCTAGATAGTCCAAGTGTCCGCTAGGTAACTTACATTGTCCAAGTTCCCGCTAGGTAACCAAGATAGTCCAAGTGCCCGTTACCTAACCTAGATAGTCCAAGTGGCCGCTAGGCAAACTACATAGTCCAAGAGCCCGTTCGTTAACCTAGAAGTCCAAGTGCCCACTAGGTAACCTAGACAGTCCAAGTGCCCGCTAGGTTACCTGCATATTCCCAGTGCCCGTTCGTTAACCTAGATAGTCCAAGTGCCCACTAGGTAACCTACATAGTCCAAGTGCCCGCTATGTAACCTATATAGTCCAAGTGCCCGCTAGGTAACCTAGATAGTCCAAGGACCCGCTAGTTAACCTACATAGTCCAAGGGCTCACTTGTTAACTTTGATAGTCCAGCTGCCCGCTAGTTAACCTAGATCGTCCAAGTACCCGCTAGTTAACCTAGATTGTCCAAGTGCCTGCTAATTAACCTACATAGTCCAAGGGCCCACTAATTAACCTAGATAGTCCAAGTGTCCTCTTGTTAACCTACATAGTCCAAGTGCCCGCTAGGTAACCTAGATAGTCGAAGGGCCCGCTAGTTAATCTACATAGTCCAAGTGCCCGCTAGGTAACCTAGATAGTCCAAGGGCCCGCTAGTTAACCTATATACCAAGTGCCTGCTACGTAACCTAGATAGTCCAAGGGCACGCTAGTGACCCTACATAGTCCAAGTGCCCGCTAGGCAACCTAGATAGTCCAAGTGCCCACTAAGGAACCTACATAGTCCAAGTGCACGCTAGTTAACCTAGATTCCAAGTGCCCGCTAGTTAACCTAGATAGTCCAAGTGCCTGCTAGGAAACCTACATATTCCAAGTGCCCGCTAGTTAACAGAGATAGTCCAAGTGCCCGCTAGGGAAAGTACATAGCCCAAGTGCCCGCTAGGTAACCTATATAGTGCAAGTGCCCACTAGTTAACCTAGATACTTCAAGTACCCGCTAGGTAACCTAGATCGTCCAAGGGCCCCCTAGTTAGCCTACATAGTCCAAGTGCCCGCTAGGTAACCTAGATAGTCCAAGTGCCCGTTCGGTAACCTAGATAGTCCAAGTGCCCTTTAGCGAAACTAGATAGTCCAAGGGCCCGCTAGTAAACCTACATAGTCCATGGGCCCGCTAGTTAACCTATATAGTGCAAGTGTCCACTAGTGAACCTACATATTCCAAGTGCCCGCTAGTTAACCTACATAATCTAAGTGCCCGTTAGGTAACCTAGATAGTCCAAGGGCCCGCTAGTTGACCTACATAGTCCAAGTGCCAGCTAGATAACCTAGATAGTACAAGTGCCCGCTAGGGAACCTAGATAGTCAACGTGCCTGTTCGTTAACCTTGATAGTCCAAGTGCCCGCTAGGTAACCTTGACTGTCCAAGTGCCCGCTAGGTTACCTACATAGTCCAAGTGCACGTTCGTTAACCTAAATAGTCCAAGTGCCCACTAGGAAACCTACATAGTCCAAGGGCCCGCTAGGTACCCTAGATAGTCCAAGTGCCAGCTAGGTAACCTAGAGTCCAAGTGCTCGCTAGTTAACCTACATAGTCCAAGTACCCGCTATGTAACCTAGTTGGTCAAAGTGAACGTTAGGTAACATAGATAGTCCATGTGCCCACTAGGTAACTTACATTGTCCAAGTTCCCGCTAGGTAACCTAGATAGTCCAAGTGCCCGTTACCTAACCTAGATAGTCCAAGTGGCCGCTAGGCAAACTACATAGTCCAAGAGCCCGTTCGTTAACCTAGAAGTCCAAGTGCCCACTAGGTAACCTAGACAGTCCAAGTGCCCGCTAGGTTACCTGCATATTCCCAGTGCCCGTTTGTTAACCTAGATAGTCCAAGTGCCCACTAGGTAACCTACATAGTCCAAGTGCCCGCTAGGTAACATCCATAGTCCAAGTGCCCGTTCGTTAACCTAGAGAGTCCAAGTTCCTGTTAGCTAACCTACATAGTCCAAGTGCCCGTTCGTTAACCTAGATAGTCCAAGTGCCCGCTAGGTAACCTAGACAGTCCAAGTGCCTGCTAGGTAACCTACATAGTCCAAGTGCCCGTTTGCTAACCTAGATCGTCAAAGGGCCCGCTAGTTAACCTACATAGTCCAAGGGCCCTCTAGTTAACCGAGATAGTCCAAGTGCCCGATAGTTAACCTACATTGTCCAATCCCTGATGGGGAACCTACATAGTCCAAGTATCCGCTAGGTAACCTACATAGTCCAAATGCCCACTAGTAACGTACGTAGTCCAAATGCCCGTTAGGTAACCTAGATAGTCCAAATGCCCGCTAGGGAACCTACATAGCCCAAGTGCCCGCTAGGTAACCTACATAGTCCAAATGCCCGCTAGAAACCTACATAGTCCAAGTGCAAGAAGGGAACCTACATAATCCAATTGCCCGCTAGGGAACCTACATAGTCCAAATGCCCGTTAGGTAACCTAGATAGTCCAAATGTCCGCTAGGGTACCCACATAGTCTAAGTGCCCGCGAGGTAACCTACATTGTCCAAGTGCCCATTCATTAACCTAGATAGTTCAAGTGCCCGCTAGGTAACCTAGAAAGTCCAAGTGCCTGCTAGGTAACCTACATAGTCCAAGTGCCCGCTAGGGAACCTACATAGTCCAAGTGCCCGCTAGGTAACCTACATAGTCCAAGTGCCCGTTAGTTAACCTAGATAGTCAAAGTGCCTGCTAGGTAACCTAGATAGTCCAAATGCCTGCTAGGGTACCCACATTGTCCAAGTGCCCGATAGGGAACCAACATAGTCCAAGTGCCCAATGAGGAACCTACATAGTCCAAGTGCCCGATAGGGAATCTTCATATTCCAAGTGTCCGTTAGGGAACCCAGATTGTCCAAGTGCCTATAGGGAACCTATATAGTCCAAGTTCCCTCTAGGGAAGCTACATATTCATAGTGCCCGCTAGGGAACCTGCATTGTCCAAGTGCCCGCTAGTTAACCTAGATCGTCCAAGTGTCCGCTAGTAAACCTACATAGTCCAAGTTCCCGTTAGGTAACCTAGATAGGCCAAGTGCCCGCTAGTTAACCTACATAGTACAATGGCCCGCTAGTTGACCTAGATAGTCCAAGTGCCCGCTAGTTAACCTAGATAGTCAAAGTGCCCGCTAGTTAACCTAAGTAGTACAAATGTCCAATAGGGATCCTACATAATCCAAGTGCCCGCTAGGTAACCTAGATATTCCAAGTTCCGGTTTGCTAACCTAGATAGTCCATGTGCCCGCTATGTAACCTATACTGTCCAAGTGCGCGCTAGGTTACTTACATAGTCCAAGTGCACGTTCGTTAACTTAGATAGTCCAAGTCGCGTAGGTAACCAACATAGTCTAAGGGCCGCTAGGTAACCTATATAGTCCAAGTGCCCGCTAGTTAACCTATAGTCCAAGTGCCCTCTAGGTAACTTAAACAGTCCAAGTGCCCGCTAGGTTACCTGCATAGTCCAAGTGCCCGTTAGGTAACCTAGATAGTCCAAGTGCCCGCTAGGTAACCTCCATAGTCCAAGGGCCCGCTAGGTAACATCCATAGTCCAAGTGCCCGTTCGTTAACCTAGAGAGTCCAAGTTCCTGTTAGCTAACCTACATAGTCCAAGTGCCCGTTCGTTAACCTAGATAGTTCAAGTGCCCGCTAGGTAACCTAGACAGTCCAAGTGCCTGCTAGGTAACCTACATAGTCCAAGTGCCCGTTTGCTAACCTAGATCGTCAAAGGGCCCGCTAGTTAACCTACATAGTCCAAGGGCCCTCTAGTTAACCTAGATAGTCCAAGTGCCCGCTAGTTAACCTACATTGTCCAAGTCCCTGATGGGGAACCTACATAGTCAAAGTATCCGCTAGGTAACCTACATAGTCCAAATGCCCACTAGTAACGTACGTAGTCCAAATGCCCGTTAGGTAACCTAGATAGTCCAAATGCCCGCTAGGGAACCTACATAGCCCAAGTGCCCGCTAGGTAACCTACATAGTCCAAATGCCCGCTAGAAACCTACATAGTCCAAGTGCAAGAAGGGAACCTACATAATCCAATTGCCCGCTAGGGAACCTACATAGTCCAAATGCCCGTTAGGTAACCTAGATAGTCCAAGTGCCCGCTAGTTAACCTACATAGTCCAAGTGCCCGCTGGTTAACTTAAACAGTCCAAGTGCCCGCTAGGTTACCTGCATAGTCCAAGTGCCCGTTAGGTAACCTAGATAGTCCAAGTGCCCGCTAGGTAACCTACATAGTCCAAGTGCCCGCTAGGTAACCTAGATAGTCCAAGTACCCGTTAGCTAACCTAGATAGTCCAAGTGCCCGCTAGGTAACCTCCATAGTCCAAGTGCCCGCTAGGTAACCGCCATAGTCCAAGGGCCCTCTAGTTAACCTAGATAGTCCAAGTGCCCGATAGTTAACCTACATTGTCCAAGTCCCTGATGGGGAACCTACATAGTCCAAGTATCCGCTAGGTAACCTACATAGTCCAAATGCCCGCTAGTTAACCTACATAGTCCAAGTGCCCGCTAGTTAACCTACATTGTGCAAGTACCTGATGGGGAACCTACATATTCCAAGTATCCGCTAGGTAACCTACATAGTCCAAATGCCCTCTAGTAACGTACATAGTCCAAGTGCCCGTTAGGTAACCTAGATAGTCCAAATGCCCGCTAGGGAACACACATTGTGAAAGTGCCCGTTAGAGAACTTACATAGTCAAAGCCCTGCTAGGGAACCTACATAGTCCAAGTGCCCGCTAGGAAACCTAGATAGTCCAAGAACCCGTTAGCTAACCTAGATAGTCCAAGTGCCCGCTAGGTAACCTCCATAGTCCAAGTGCCCGCTAGGTAACCTCCATAGTCCAAGTGCCCGTTCGTTAACCTAGATAGTCTAAGTTCCTGTTAGCTAAACTACATAGTCCAAGTGCCCGTTCGTTAACCTAGATAGTTCAAGTGCCCGCTAGGTAACCTAGACAGTCCAAGTGCCTGCTAGGTAACCTACATAGTCCAAGTGCCCGCTAGGTAACCTACATAGTCCAAGTGCCCGCTAGGTAACCTACATAGTCCAAGTGCCCGTTAGTTAACCTAGATAGTCAAAGTGCCTGCTAGGTAACCTAGATAGTCCAAATGCCCGCTAGGGTACCAACATAGTCCAAATGCCCGATAGGGAACCAACATAGTCCAAGTGCCCGCTAAGGGACCTACATAGTCCATGTGCCCGTTAGGGAACCTACATAGTCCAAGTGCGCTCTAGGGAACCTGCATCGTCCAAGTGCCCGCCAGTTAACATAGATAGTCTAAGTTCCCGCTAGTTAACCTAGATAGTCCAATTGCCCGCTAGGGTACCCACAGAGTCCAACTGCCCGGTAGGGAACCAACATAATCCAAGTGCCCGCTAAGGGACCTACATAGTCCATGTGCCCGTTAGGGAACCTACATAGTCCAAGTGCGCTCTAGGGAACCTGCATCGTCCAAGTGCCCGCCAGTTAACATAGATAGTCTAAGTTCCCGCTAGTTAACCTAGATAGTCCAATTGCCCGCTAGTTAACCTAGATAGTCCAAGTGCCCGCTAGGTAACCTAGATAGTCGAAGGGCCCGCTAGTTAACCTACATAGTCCAAGTGCCCGATAGGGAACCTACATAGTCCAAGTGCCCAATGAGGAACCTACATAGTCCAAGTGCCCAATAGGGAATCTTCATATTCCAAGTGCCCGTTAGGGTACCCAGATAGTCCAAGTGCCCATAGGGAACCTATATGGTCCAAGTGCCCTCTAGGGAAGCTACATATTCACAGTGCCCGCTAGGGAACCTGCATTGTCCAAGTGCCCGCTAGTTAACCAAGATTATCCAAGTGTCCGCTAGTAAACCTACATAGTCCAAGTTCCCGTTAGGTAACCTAGATAGGCCAAGTGCCCGTTACCTAACCTAGATAGTCCAAGTGCCCGTTAGGTTACCTACATAGTCCACGTGCCGGTTCGTTAACCTAGATAGTCCAAGTGCCCGCTAGGTAACCTACATAGTCCAAGTGCCCGCGAATTAACCTACATAGTCCAAGTGCCCGTTAGGTAACCTAGACAGTCCATGTGCCCGCTAGGTAACCTCCATAGTCCAAGTGCCCGCTAATAAACCTATATAGTCCAAGTGCCCGCTAGGGAACCTGCATCGTCCAAGTGCCCGCTAGTTAATCTAGATAGTCCAAGTGCCCGCTAGTTAAGCTAAATAGTACAAGTGGCCGCTAGTTAACCTAGATCGTCCAAGTGCCCGCTAGTTAACCTACATAGTCCAAGGTCCGCTAGTTAACCTAGATATTCCAAGTGCCCGCTAGTTAACCTACATAGTCCAACTGCCTGATAGGGAACCTACATAGTCCAAGTGCCCGCTAAGGTACGAACATAGTCCAAGGGCCCGCTAGGGAACCTACATAGTCCAAGTGCCTGCTAGGTAAGCTAGATAGTCCAAGTGCCCGCTAGTTAACCTACATAGTCCAAGTGCCCACTGAGGAACCTACATAGTCCAAGTGTCCAAAAGGGAACCTACGTATTCCAACTGCCCATTAGGGCACCTAGATAGTCCAAGTGCCCTCTAGGGAACCTACATAGTCAAAGTGCCCGCTAGGGAACCTGCATTGTACAAGTGCACTCTAGTTAACCTAGATAGTCCAAGTGCCCGCTAGGTAACCTAGATAGTCCAAGGGCCCGCTAGTTAACCTACATAGTCCAAGTGCCCAATGAGGAACCTACATAGTCCAAGTGCCCGATAGGGAATCTTCATATTCCAAGTGCCCGTTAGGGAACCCAGATTGTCCAAGTGCCCATAGGGAACCTATATAGTCCAAGTTCCCTCTGGGGAAGCTACATATTCATAGTGCCCGCTAGGGAACCTGCATTGTCCAAGTGCCCGCTAGTTAACCTAGATCGTCCAAGTCTCCGCTAGTAAACCTACGTAGTCCAGTTCCCGTTAGGTAACCTAGATAGGCCAAGTGCCCGCTAGTTAACCTACATAGTACAATGGCCCGCTAGTTGACCTAGATAGTCCAAGTGCCCGCTAGTTAACCTACATAGTCAAAGGGCCCGCTAGTTAACCTAAGTAGTACAAATGTCCTATAGGGATCCTACATAGTCCAAGTGCCCGCTAGGTAACCTAGATATTCCAAGTTCCGCTTTGCTAACCTAGATAGTCCAAGTGCCCGCTAGGTAACCTACGTAGTTCAAGTGCCCATTCGTTAACTTAGATAGTCCAAGTCGCGGTAGGTAACCAACATAGTCCAAGGGCCGCTAGGTAACCTTTATAGTCCAAGTGCCCGCTAATTAACCTATAGTCCAAGTGCCCTCTAGGTAACCTACATATTCCAAGTTCCCGCTAGGTAACCTAGATAGTGCAAGTGCCCGTTACCTAACCTAGATAGTCCAAGTGCCCGTTAGGTTAACTACATAGTCCACGTGCCCGTTCGTTAACCTAGATCGTCCAATTGCCCGCTAGGTAACCTACATAGTCCAAGGGCCGGCTAGGTAACCTTTAGAATCCAAGTGCCCGCTAGGTAATCTAGATAGTCCAGGTGCCCGTTAGGTAACCTAGATAGTCCAAGTGCCCGCTAGTTAACCTACATAGTCCAAGTGCCCCCTGGTTAACTTAAACAGTCCAAGTGCCCGCTAGGTTACCTGCAAAGTCCACGTGCCCGTTAGGTAACCTAGATAGTCCAAGTGCCCGCTACGTAACCTACATAGTCCAAGTGCCCGCTAGGTAACCTAGATAGTCCAAGTACCCGTTAGCTAACCTAGATAGTCCAAGTGCCCGCTAGGTAACCTCCATAGTCCAAGTGCCCGCTAGGTAACCTCCATAGTCCAAGTGCCCGTTCGTTAACCTAGATAGTCCAAGTTCCTGTTAGCTAACCTACATAGTCCAAGTGCCATTTCGTTAACCTAGATAGTTCAAGTGCCCGCTAGGTAACCAAGACAGTCCAAGTGCCTGCTAGGTAACCTACATAGTCCAAGTGCCCGTTTGCTAACCTAGATCGTCAAAGGGCCCACTAGTTAACCTACATAGTCCAAGGGCCCTCTAGTTAACCTAGATAGTCCAAGTGCCCGGTAGTTAACCTACATTGTCCAAGTCCCTGATGGGGAACCTACATAGTCGAAGTATCCGCTAGGTAACCTACATAGACCAAATGCCCGCTAGTAATGTACATAGTCCAAGTGCCCGTTAGGTAACCTAGATAGTCCAAATGCCCGCTAGGGAACACACATAGTCCAAGTGCCCGTTAGAGAACTTACATAGTCAAAGCCCTGCTAGGGAACCTACATAGTCCAAGTGCCCGCTAGGGAACCTAGATAGTCCACGTACCCGTTAGCTAACCTAGATAGTCCAAGTGCCCGCTAGGTAACCTCCATAGTCCAAGTGCCCGCTAGGTAACCTCCATAGTCCAAGTGCCCGTTCTTTAACCTATATAGTCCAAGTTCCTGTTAGCTAACCTACATACTCCAAGTGCCCATTCGTTAACCTAGATAGTTCAAGTGCCCGCTAGGTAACCTAGACAGTCCAAGTGCCTGCTAGGTAACCTACATAGTCCAAGTGCCCGTTTGCTAACCTAGATCGTCAAAGGGCCCGCTAGTTAACCTACATAGTCCAAGGGCCCTCTAGGTAACCTACATAGTCCAAGTGCCCAATGAGGAACCTACATAGTCCACGTGCCCGATAGGGAAACTTCATATTCCAAGTGCCCGTTAGGGAACCCAGATAGTCCAAGTGCCCATAGGGAACCTATATGGTCCAAGTGCCCTCTAGGGAAGCTACATATTCATAATGCCCGCTAGGGAACCTGCATTGTCCAAGTGCCCGCTAGTTAACCAAGATTGTCCAAGTGTCCGCTAGTAAACCTACATAGTCCAAGTTCCCGTTAGGTAACCTAGATAGGCCAAGTGCCCGCAAGGTAACCTACATAGTCCAAGTGCCCGCTAGATAACCTAGATATTCCAAGTTCCAGTTTACTAACCTAGATAGGCCAAGTGCCCGTTAGGTAACCTACATAGTCCATGTGCCCATTCGTTAACCTAGATAATCCAAGTGCCCGCTAGGTAACCTATACTGTCCAAGTGCCCGCTAGGTTACCTACATAGTCCAAGTGCACGTTCGTTAACTTAGATAGTCCAAGTCGCGCTAGGTAACCTATATAGTCGAAGGGCCCGCTAGGTAACCTATATAGTCCAAGTGCCCGCTAGTTAAACTATAGTCCAAGTGCCCGCTAGGTAACCTACATATTCCAAGTTCCCGCTAGGTAACCTAGATAGTCCAAGTGCCCGTTACCTAACCTACATAGTCCAAGTGCCCGTTAGGTTACCTACATAGTCCACCTGCCGGTTCATTAACCTAGATAGTCTAAGTGCCCGCTAGATAACCTCCATAGTCCAAGTGCCCGCTAATAAACCTATATAGTCCAAGTGCCCGCTAGGGAACCTGCATCGTCCAAGTGCCCGCTAGTTAATCTAGATAGTCCAAGTGCCCGCTAGTTAAGCTAGATAGTCCAAGTGGCCGCTAGTTAACCTAGATCGTCCAAGTGCCCGCTAGATAACCTACATAGTCCAAGGTCCGCTAGTTAACCTAGATATTCCAAGTGCCCGCTAGTTAACCTACATAGTCCAAGGGCCCTCTATTTAACCTAGATAGTCCAAGTGCCGGCTAGGTAACCTAGATAGTCTAAGGGCCCGCTAGTTAACCTACATAGTCCAACTGCCCGCTGAGGAACCTACATAGTCCAAGTGTCCGAAAGGGAACCTACGTATTCCAAGTGCCCATTAGGGCACCTAGATAGTCCAAGTGCCCATAGGGAACCTATATAGTCCAAGTGCCCTCTAGGGAACCTACATAGTCAAAGTGCCCGCTAGGGAACCTGCATTGTACAAGTGCCCTCTAGTTAACCTAGATAGTCCAAGTGCCCGCTAGGTAACCTAGATAGTCCAAGGGCCCGCTAGTTAACCTACATAGTCCAAGTGCCCAATGAGGAACCTATATAGTCCAAGTGCCCGATAGGGAATCTTCATATTCCAAGTGCCCGTTAGGGAACCCAGATTGTCCAAGTGCCCATAGGGAACCTATATAGTCCAAGTTCCCTCTAGGGAAGCTACATATTCATAGTGCCCGCTAGGGAACCTGCATTGTCCAAGTGACCGCTAGTTAACCTAGATCGTCCAAGGGTCCGCTAGTAAACCTACATAGTCCAAGTTCCCGTTAGGTAACCTAGATAGGCCAAGTGCCCGCTAGTTAACCTACATAGTACAATGGCCCGCTAGTTGACCTAGATAGTCCAAGTGCCCGCTAGTTAACCTAGATAGTCAAAGTGCCCGCTAGTTAACCTAAGTAGTACAAATGTCCAATAGGGATCCTACATAATCCAATTGCCCGCTAGGTAACCTAGATATTCCAAGTTCCGGTTTGCTAACCTAGATAGTCCAAGTGCCCGCTATGTAACCTATACTGTCCAAGTGCCCGCTAGGTTACTTACATAGTCCAAGTGCACGTTCGTTAACTTAGGTAGTCCAAGTCGCGGTAGGTAACCAACATAGTCTAAGGGCCACTAGGTAACCTATATAGTCCAAGTGCACGCTAGTTAACCTATAGTCCAAGTGCCCTCTAGGTAACTTAAACAGTCCAAGTGACCGCTAGGTTACCTGCATAGTCCAAGTGCCCGTTAGGTAACCTAGATAGTCCAAGTGCCCGCTAGGTAACCTCCATAGTCCAAGTGCCCGCTAGGTAACATCCATAGTCCAAGTGCCCGTTCGTTAACCTAGATAGTACAAGTTCCTGTTAGCTAACCTACATAGTCCAAGTGCCCGTTCGTTAACCTAGATAGTTCAAGTGCCCGCTAGGTAACCTAGACAGTCCAAGTGCCTGCTAGGTAACCTACATAGTCCAAGTGCCCGTTTGCTAACCTAGATCGTCAAAGGGCCCGCTAGTTAACCTACATAGTCCAAGGGCCCTCTAGTTAACCTAGATAGTCCAAGTGCCCGCTTGTTAACCTACATTGTCCAAGTCCCTGATGGGGAACGTACATAGTCCAAGTATCCGCTAGGTAACCTACATAGTCCAAATGCCCACTAGTAACGTACGTAGTCCAAATGCCCATTAGGTAACCTAGATAGTCCAAATGCCCGCTAGGGAACCTACATAGCCCAAGTGCCCGCTAGTTAACCTACATAGTCCAAGGGCCCGCTAGTTAACCTAGATAGTCCAAGTGCCCACTAGTTAACCTACATTGTCCAAGTCCCTGATGGGGAACCTACATAGTCCAAGTATCCGCTAGGTAACCTACATAGTCCAAATGCCCGCTAGTAACGTACATAGTCCAAGTGCCCGTTAGGTAACCTAGATAGTCCAAATGCCCGCTAGGGAACCCACATAGTCCAAGTGCCCGTTAGAGAACTTACATAGTCAAAGCCCTGCTAGGGAACCTACATAGTCCAAGTGCCCGCTAGGTAACCTAGATAGTCCAAGTACCCGTTAGCTAACCTAGATAGTCCAAGTGCCCGCTAGGTAACCTCCATAGTCCAAGTGCCCGCTAGGTTACCTCCATAGTCCAAGTGCCCGTTCGTTAACCTAGATAGTCCAAGTTCCTGTTAGCTAACCTACATAGTCCAAGTGCCCGTTCGTTAACCTAGATAGTTCAAGTGCCCGCTAGGTAACCTAGACAGTCCAAGTGCCTGCTAGGTAACCTACATAGTCCAAGTGCCCGTTTGCTAACCTAGATCGTCAAAGGGCCCGCTAGTTAACCTACATAGTCCAAGTGCCTGATAGGTAACCTACATAGTTCAAGTGCCCAATGAGGAACCTACATAGTCCACGTGCCCGATAGGGAAATTTCATATTCCAAGTGCCCGTTAGGGAAACCAGATAGTCCAAGTGCCCATAGGGAACCTATATGGTCCAAGTGCCCTCTAGGGAAGCTACGTATTCATAGTGCCCGCTAGGGAACCTGCATTGTCCAAGTGCCCGCTAGTTAACCAAGATTGTCCAAGTGTCCGCTAGTAAACCTACATAGTCCAAGTTCCCGTTAGGTAACCTAGATAGGCCAAGTGCCCGCAAGGTAATCTACATAGTCCAAGTGCCCGCTAGGTAACCTAGATATTCCAAGTTCCAGTTTACTAACCTAGATAGTCCAAGTGCCCGCTAGGTAACCTACATAGTCCAAGTGCCCATTCGTTAACCTAGACAGTCCAAGTGCCCGCTAGGTAACCTATACTGTCCAAGTGCCCGCTAGGTTACCTACATAGTCCAAGTGCACGTTCGTTAACTTAGATAGTCCAAGTCGTGCTAGGTAACCTATATAGTCCAAGGGCCCGCTAGGTAACCTATATAGTCCAAGTGCCCGCTAGTTAAACTATAGTCCAAGTGCCCGCTAGGTAACCTACATATTCCAAGTTCCCGCTAGGTAACCTAGATAGTCCAAGTGCCCGTTACCTAACCTACATAGTCCAAGTGCCCGTTAGGTTACCTACATAGTCCACGTGCCGGTTCGTTAACCTAGATAGTCCAAGTGCCCGCTAGGTAACCTACATAGTCCAAGTGCCCGCTAATTAACCTACATAGTCCAAGTGCCCATTAGGTAACCTAGACAGTCCAAGTACCCGCTAGGTAACCTCCATAGTCCAAGTGCCCGCTAATAAACCTATATAGTCCAAGTGCCCGCTAGGGAACCTGCATCGTCCAAGTGCCCGCTAGTTAATCTAGATAGTCCAAGTGCCCGCTAGTTAAGCTAGATAGTCCAAGTGGCCGCTAGATAACCTAGATCGTCCAAGTGCCCGCTAGTTAACCTACATAGTCCAAGGTCGGCTAGTTAACCTAGATATTCCAAGTGCCCGCTAGTTAACCTACATAGTCCAAGGGCCCTCTATTTAACCTAGATAGTCCAAGTGCCCGCTTGGGGACGTACATAGTCCAAGTGCACGCTAGGTAACCTAGATAGTCTAAGGGCCCGCTAGTTAACCTACATAGTCCAACTGCCCGAAAGGGAACCTACATAGTCCAAGTGTCCGCTAAGGTACGAACATAGTCCAAGTGCCCGCTAGGGAACCTACATAGTCCAAGTGCCCGCTAGGTAACCTAGATAGTCCAAGTGCCCGCTAGTTAACCTACATAGTCCAAGTGCCCGCTGCGGAACCTACATAGTCCAAGTGTCCGAAAGGGAAGCTACGTATTCCAAGTGCCCATTAGGGCACCTAGATAGTCCAAGTGCCCATAGGGAACCTATATAGTCCAAGTGCCCTCTAGGGAACCTACATAGTCAAAGTGCCCGCTAGGGAACCTGCATTGTACAAGTGCCCTCTAGTTAACCTAGATAGTCCAAGTGCCCGCTAGGTAACCTAGATAGTCCAAGGGCCCGCTAGTTAACCTACATAGTCCAAGTGCCCAATGAGGAACCTACATAGTCCAAGTGCCCGATAGGGAATCTTCATATTCCAAGTGCCCGTTAGGGAACCCAGATTGTCCAAGTGCCCATAGGGAACCTATATAGTCCAAGTTCCCTGTAGGGAAGCTACATATTCATAGTGCCCGCTAGGGAACCTGCATTGTCCAAGTGCCCGCTAGTTAACCTAGATCGTCCAAGTGTCCGCTAGTTAACCTACATTGTCCAAGTCCCTGATGGGGAACCTACATAGTCCAAGTATCCGCTAGGTAACCTACATAGTCCAAATGCCCGCTAGTAACGTACATAGTCCAAGTGCCCGTTAGGTAACCTAGATAGTCCAAATGCCTGCTAGGGAACCCACATAGTCCAAGTGCCCGTTAGAGAACTTACATAGTCAAAGTCCTGCTAGGGAACCTACATAGTCCAAGTGCCCGCTAGGTAACCTAGATAGTCCAAGTACCCGTTAGCTAACCTAGATAGTCCAAGTGTCCGCTAGGTAACCTCCATAGTCCAAGTGCCCGTTCGTTAACCTAGATAGTCCAAGTTCCTGTTAGCTAACCTACATAGTCCAAGTGCCCGTTCGTTAACCTAGATAGTTCAAGTGCCCCTAGGTAACCTAGACAGTCCAAGTGCCTGCTAGGTAACCTACATATTCCAAGTGCCCGTTTGCTAACCTAGATCGTCAAAGGGCCCGCTAGTTAACCTACATAGTCCAAGGGCCCTCTAGTTAACCTAGATAGTCCAAGTGCCCGCTAGTTAACCTACATTGTCCAAGTCCCTGATGGGGAACCTACATAGTCCAAGTATCCGCTAGGTAACCTACATAATCCAAATGCCCACTAGTAACGTACGTAGTCCAAATGCCCGTTAGGTAACCTACATAGTCCAAATGCCCGCTAGGGTACCCACATAGTCTAAGTGCCCGCGAGGTAACCTACATAGTCCAAGTGCCGATTCATTAACCTAGATTTTCCAAGTGCCCTCTAGGTAACCTAGACTGTCCAAGTGCCCGCTTGGTTACCTACATAGTCCACGTGCCCAATCGTTAACCTAGATAGTACAAGAGCCCGCTAGTTAACCTACATAGTGCAATGGCCCGCTAGTTAACCTAGATAGTCCAAGTGCCCGCTAGTTAACCTACATTGTCCAAGTCCCTGATGGGGAACCTACATAGTCCAAGTATCCGCTAGGTAACCTACATAGTCCAAATGCCCGCTAGTAACGTACATAGTCCAAGTGCCCGTTCGTTAACCTAGATAGTTCAAGTGCCCGCTTGGTAACCTAGACAGTCCAAGTGCCTGCTAGGT